>NC_044244.1:195063098-195320084 GCF_003957555.1 Calypte anna
TGTAAAAGGAAGATGAGTTATTCTCCTGCAACCCCAGGGAGATTCATCCAGAGGGAAAACCAGGGACCAGGAACCACTGGCACCATCACCTGGGACTGGTGAGAGGAAAGGCAGCAGGGGAAAGTAAGCCCAGCCCAGGCTGCTTCATCCATGAGCTCTTCATGTCTATAGCTGTTGTGAAAAGCCACAGGGATAAAGTTTGACCATCTGACAGCTTGTGTGTGTGTTGTTAAACCCTGATTTCAACAGGAGTTTTAAAGGAGGCAGCATCACCCCCCATGTTTCAGGTGCCCTGAGTGGCTGCTTGGCTCTGGTCTTTATATCCTGCTCATTCTTTTTGCACAGCAAAGCTCCTGAGACAATCCCAAGGAAATATCGAGTGGTGGATAATGGACACAAGGTTGGACCAAGCTGCTAGCTGGGTGCTAGCCTTCTCCTCAAATCCCACATCTCTCCTTGAGCCTGCTGCCTCCTCCCTGCTCCGCTCATTCCCCACACCATCATGTGCCAGAATCTGGGTGGAAACCTTATCCATGCCAAAAGAGCCTCCAAAAACCATTAAAAATTTATCTTAAAACCAGACAGCAGAGGTCTCAGCTGATGGTCGAGGGCATAGGAGAGAGGAAAGCCCTGGGAAGGTGTTGTTGCAAAGTCAGTTTTCTCATTGCACTTGATTTTCATCTTCTCTTCCTTAATTTTCTCCCCCAATCCACAGCTGAGACCTTGCAGCTTCACTCCCACCTAAAAGGAGATGTGCTAATACATCCCACCCTGGATGGAATCCCATTGCTCCCATTGCTCCTGGACTGGTACCCCCTTTGGAATACAGAGATAAACAGGTTCTACCTAGGCTACCTCTGGTTGCCCTGGCAACCACCAAGCCAGAAAAAAATCCCTGTAGCCAAAAATCAGGGACTAATTAAAAAATAATCCAAGGTTTGAAAGTTCCTTGTTTGATGGAGTCAGGAAACAGCTCCCCCATTCATCCCCAGAGGTGTCATTTGATAAAGCACCAGCTGAAATACAGCTGTAGTCTGAAGACTCAAAAAGTCACCAAACAAAGCTTAAAGTATGCAAGAAGTACAGAAACCCCAGGTGGGATGAAGAGAAAGAAAAGAGGATGAAACCCACCTAAGATCTGACCCATCCTTGGAGATGCCCCATCTTTCCCTTGACCATCCTGGAGCAGGTTGCCCATTTTCTGCTGCTTCCCACCCCATCCCTGGCTCCATCCTCCAAACCCAAGTCCCACCCAACAACCAAGTGCAACCAGGGGGAATCAGTTCAGTTCACTCATCCAAGAAAAAGAATCCCCAAAGCCTCATCTTCCTTTTTCTCCCCCTTTGGTGGGTCAGTTTTCCAGTAAATCAGGCTGCCCAACCTTGGGGTTACCAGTTTGGTGACAGGAATGGGAAAGAGAGGATTCATTTTCCCAACAGCAGTTCACAAATAGGGCAGATTAAGTGTCTGAAGGGTGGTGGACAGATCCTGGTAATTTTTATAGATTAATTCTGGTTTAACAGCAAATCCAGCAACATTTAAAGAGGCAAAAAGGAAGGGCTGGAGCTCCCCTATCCCAAACAGAGGTGCTGTTCTAGCAAAGGACAGAGGAATGGGATTAGCAACAATTTTTTATCTGGAGGAAAATCTGGGGATTGTCCTCTGTCTCTTGCATCAAGCAAGTGAATAAAATCCAAAGTTTTTACAGCAAGGCCCCCAGTGGCTGCACTCACTGAGGGCAGGGGAAAGGGAACAGCATTGGAAAGCAAAGCAAGCTGCATAGGATATGATAGAGGCCATAAATCCTCTAGACTGAAAGAAATAATATAAAAAAAAAAAAAAAAAAGAAAGAGGGATAATTCTCTCTTTAAGTACACAAGGGGTTCTGAGAGGCAGCTGGGATGGCAGCTCTGGAGCACCAGGATGCTCCTGAGTTACCTCTCCAACTACAAAAGTGCTCCAGAGACTATTTTTTCCCCCTTCCAACTAATTAATCTGTAAAATAAGAATAATTCTTATAACTGAAGTGTAGCACGAGCAACAGCCACACTTTTCCAGTGTGGCCTCTCCAGGGCTGAGTCCAAGTGATGCCACCAGATGCCATCTCAGCCTGCCCTCCAGATGCAATGGGAGCAGACAGCAGAGCTGGTTCAAACCAGCCAAGGACCAGAGACTTTCAGCCCATAAACTCTCAGGCACACACCCTCCACATGATAAAGAAACTGCTGCTGACAAGGTTACTCTTTTTCTTTTTTTTTTTTTTCTGGTGTGAATCCCTTGAAAGTAAAAGTCACCACAGCTTTTGCTCTGCCTGCTTCTCACCAGCTCTTCCCCCCTCCATAAAGTTGATTAAACCTCACCCAGGAGCTTTGGTGTACATGGGAACAGAGCTTTCTGATCCATTCTTTAGTTTTTCTTGTTGGCTGCTTTGGGGTATTTGCTTTGCAAATAAATCAGGCCTGGTTTTTCACTTCTGCTGTTTGTGACTTCTTGGATTGAGGGAGATGCCAAGAAGTAACCTGCTACTTAGGTTTGATCTTTGCTGAGATGGGTTTGGGTGAGGTCAGTGGGGTTACTTTAGGTGTCAGTGCCAGCAGGGTGATAATTAATCCCTTGGCCCTTCTAAATGCAGCTGGATTTCATGGAGCCACTGCAGGAGTTGCTTTGGGGTGATATCACCCTTCACATAGATGGGTGGGAAATGCAAAGCTCCTAAGACACCAGAGCCATCCCCAGTTACCCAACAGGATATAAAGAAGGGGATGTAGAACCCAGTTTTCTTCTCCTCACTCTTATTCCTCCACCAACACATGAAGCACTGGGATGGGAGGAAACCCAGCCACTGGGATGATGGCTTTACCTCCATGTAACACTGGAGCTAAAATCATCCTGAACACTTTTTCCCTCCATCTTCCCCCTCACTGGGGGAAATCAGAATTAAATACAGGGAATGAGGAGGAAAAAAAAAAAAAAAGAAAAAGAAAAGATTTCCTTATGAATTCCTCTCTGCTCTAATGACTTCTAATAATGGCTCTGAAACTCCTCGTCAAGAGCCCCACCACCAAAGGGGGAGTCATTAGCAAGTAATTAACACAGTGGTATGGGGAATCTACCCTGTTGGGCTATGGAAGAATAAAATACAGTAGGCAGCAAAGTGGGGATGGAAAGAAAAAGTCATTTCTCCTCTCACAATGCAGGGATCTTGTGTTTAAGGCAGAGCAGGGGAGGTGGCATGATGAGGATGGGTGGGCTTGGGATGGAGCATCCCCTCTGTGACCCCAGGGATCACAGGAGGTAGCCAAAACCTTGTGCCAGGGGTTTATTGGCTCTGCAGGTTGCTTTGTCCTGTGTTCAAGTGATTTTAAAGAGGGACTAAATGACCATAAACAGAGATGAGATGGAAGTTCCAGATCTGGACAAGAAGTTCAATGCTCTGCATCAAGTCTGTCTTTACAAGACTTGTATCTCACCAAAAAATAACATGGAATTTGGGTTGTGGACAGCCAAAAGGGCTAAGGCAGGAGAAAACAAGACACCATTCTTTATTTTCCCTGTATCTCATTTATCCCTATTTTCTTTTCTCAGCTCCTGACATAGAGAAACTGCTGAGCCCAAGCTGCTGTGATTAACCAGTATCCCACTGATGCTCTCCATCCTTCAGGGACATTTTTCATAGACTTTACAGGGGATGGGATTGATAAGTTTAACAAGAGTGAAGCCAAAATCTTCAGCATCAGACACATTCCAGAACCTCAAAGCTAAAACTGAGCAGCCCCCCAAACCCACCACGTGTGCTGCAGAGAAAACAGATGGGATTTATCAAGGGGGAACCCAGCACTTCCAAACCCTACAGCTTCATTCTCTGGGTTTGTTCTCTAACATGTGACAACCCTTGCTCAGAGCTTCAGCTCTGTTTGGCATTATTTTTTTCTTTAAAAAAAAAAAAAAAAAAAAGAATCCTTTCTTTATAAAAGAAATGGAGAGCACTGTTAAAATAGTATTTGCTCCAACTGCTCATGCCACAAATCCCTGCTCATGCTTTGCAGGAGGCCACGGATAATTTATCATCCTAGTTGTTTAAACAGCTAATCATAGAATCATAGAATCATAGAGTTGGCTGGGTTGGAAGGGACCTCAGAGATCATCGAGTCCAACCCTTGAACCACTGTTGCAGTTGCTAGACCATGGCACTGAGTGCCACATCCAGGCTCTTTTGAAATAGCTCCAGACACGGAGAATCCACCCCTTCCCTGGGCAGCCCATTCCAATGCCTGATCACCCTCTCCAGAAAGAAATTCTTTCTAATATCTAACCTAAATTTCCCCTGGCACAACTTGAGACCATGGCCTCTTGTCTTGTTGAAAGTCGTCTGGCAAAAGAGACCAACATCCACTCGGTTACAACCTCCTTTCAGGGAGTTGTAGAGAGCGATGAGGTCTCCCCTGAGCCTCCTCTTCTCCAGGCTGAACAGCCCCAGCTCTCTCAGCCTCTCCTCATAGGGTCTGTGCTTATTCCACTTGGGCAATGTCTCCCCCAGCATCTATCATTCCCCCACTGAGGAGGAAATCAAGGTGTAGTTTGGGCTCTGACAGAAGGAAACCTGTGCAGGCCAGCCCAGCCAGTGAATTCCAGCTGATTTACATCCCTGGCTGAAATCTGGATGATTTTTGCTGCCCTGAGAGCTGCTTGCCTTGAAACACCACAGCTTGGAAGCAAACAACAGCCCAACTCCCAGGAATTTTTGCCTCGAGTGGGAAAAAGTCAGTGCTACCTCCAGCACAGGCAAATGGGAAATTAAATCACCCCAGCAACAGTGTTTTGTAAAAAAAATCTCCTAGTTTCATGTTGGGTTGGGAGGGAAAAGTCTCCAGTGGTTTTGGAAAGGCAGCTTTGGTTGCCAGCCTGATGCTGAGCTCTGCTTGTGCCTGGAGGAGGTTGGAAATGAAGGAAATAGAAAGGAAATGAAGTTTGCTAAGCTTCCAGAGAGGCCATGAGCAGGGAAAGGTGGGAATTGGAGCAGGGTGGCACCTCCTGGCAGCACCAGGGGGATTCCTGAGGCTTGCTGGGGAGGGGACATGAGCATCCCAGCCCCTCCTGGCTCTGCTGCAGGATGGCTCAAACTGGAGCATCAGCAGCCACACGTGGCTTCCAGGATGCACAGGATCAAATAAGGTGCCCACAAGGGATGCAGGAGCTCAGAGCTTGCTCCTAGCATTACCCAGAGGTTGACCACCCCAAATCATAGATAATTTAGTGTAAACCCCCCTGCCATGGGCAGGGACACCTCCCACAGCCCAGGCTGCTCCAAGCCCCATCCAACCTGGGCTGAGACACTGCCAGGGATGGGGCAGTCACAGCTTCCTTGGGCAACCTGGGTCTCACCACCCTCAAACTGAAGAATTTCTTCCTAATGTCTGATCTAAATCTCCCCTCTTCCAGTTTAAAAACATTTCCCCTCCTCCTATCACTTCAAGCTTTTCTAAGCAGCTCCTCCTCACTTTTCCTATATGTCCCCTTGAGGTACTAGAAGGCCACTGTAATGTCCCCCCCAGTTTTGTTTGAAAATGTTTGAAGCATAAAACATCCAGGGCCTTCTTCATTAGCTGGTTAATTATTAAAAACTAAACTGAGCCCAACAAGTTTCTCCTGCAGCCTCATCCCCTGACAGTGTTCTCCCACACCTGACCCCCATCCCCAGCTGGTTCCTGTGTCAGCTCCTGCTATGGTGATATTTTTCCATAGCATTCCATCTCCCAGAGACATGATATAATTCCAGAGGAATGCACTTTGGGATGAACACCACACACCAGGCCAGAGAGAAACGTTAAGAGGTGCAGCACTGGGAGAGGAAACCTCTTCACATTGGACACTTCTTGGTTTTAACTGGTAATAAACCTGCTTGTGGTTGTGTCATTATACCTGGCTGGGAAATGCCACATGCCACACATGTCCCTGGGATGGCACATGCCACATACCACCCCAGGAAAGTGATGTTTGCAAGGACCACCAGCATCTTGGCTTGTATCAGCACTGGTGTGGCCACCAGCAGGAGCAGGGCAGGGATTGTCCCCCTGGGGTGGGCTCTGGGGAGGCTGCACCCCAAATCCTGGGGTCAGTTTTGGGTCCCTCCTGACAAGAAGGACATTGAGGGGCTGGAGTGTGCCCAGAGAAGGGGAATGGAGCTGGGGAAGGGTCTGGAGCAGAAATCTGAGCAGGAGCAGCTGAGGGAGCTGGGGGTGTTCAGCCTGGAGAAAAGGAGGATGAGAGGAGAACTTCTGGATCTCTGCAACTCCCTGAGAAGAGGTTGGAGTGAGGTGGGGGTTGGTCTCTTGTCCCAAGTAATAAGTTTATAAGAGAAGAGAGCAGGTTTATGTTGGATATCAGGGACAATTTCTTCATGGAAAGGATTGTCAGGCCCTGGCATAGAGTGCCCATCCAGGGCAGCTGTGGAGTCCCCATCCCCTGGAAGGATTTCAAAGCTGTGTGGATGTGGTGCTGAGGGATATTTAACCAATCCCATTTTCTGGGACCACTTTTATGGCTTTTATGACCCACTGGTGGCTGTCTGGTCCATGAGGGAAGGGCAGAATGTCTGTGGATGTACATCTCATCCCCAGGGTAGTTTGCTTTCAGACATCCCAGTGAGCTGCCCAAAGATGCTGCATGGATGGATATGGATGGGTTCCCTGAGCAGGGGGAAAGAAGGAAGGCAGAAAAAGAAGGAGGTGTTGGAGCAAGTTCAGGGGAGGTCACAAAGATAATCTGAGGGTCAGAGAGTTGGGGTTGTTCAGCCTGGAGAAGAAATGGCTCTGGGGAGGCCTTAGAGCATATTCCAGTTTCTGAAGGAGATCCAAGAAAGCTGGGGAGGACTTCTAGCAAGAGTCTGGAGTGATAGGATCAGGGCTACTGACTCTAAACTGAAAAAGAGGAGATTTAGGTTAGATATTGGGAAGAAATTACTTCCTGTGAGGGTGAGGAAACGTGCCCAGGTTGCCCAGAGAAGCTGTGGCTGCCCCATCCCTGGCAGTGTCTCAGCCCAGGTTGGATGGGGCTTGGAGCAACCTGGGCTGTGGGAGGTGTCCCTGGGCATGGCAGGAAGGTTGGAACTAGAGCATCTTTAAGGTCCCTTCCAACCCAAACCTTTTTATGATCTATGAGTGATGCCAGGGGAAGATGATACATCCCAGGGTGATGCCTCTGGTCTTCCAGATGAGACCCATCCCACCAGGAGCAAAAAGCTTAGAGCAGCCCCATCATCTTGTACATCTAAAGGCTTTCCAGCCCTTTACCTGACTGTAAATCAGGTGTCCAAACCCTGGCTCTGAGGTCATGCCCTGGGTACTGTGCTCTGCCCAACTCCCCCAGGCAGGGGCAGCTGAAACCATGCAAAAAGCAGAGAGAAAATAAATTCCTCTGGGCTGGGCAATGCCTCCATCCCTGGCAGAAGGATTTCAAGAGAACTTCATGGAGCTTGAGCTCACTGAAAAGCAGCAGCTCCCAACCTCTCATCTCCTAAAAGCTCCGTGGGGCTGCTGGCTTCAATAAGGGAGGGCAAAGCCAGGAGGCAACATTCAACTGGGTGCCCCTCAGTGCTGGCCCAGGCCTTCTTTGTGGGCTTTTTTTTTTTTTTTTTTTTTTTGTGGTTGGATTTTTTTTTTCAGAAACAATGATCTCCAGGCCTCTTTGCTGCCTGTGGTTCTCAGTGTGCAGCTGCAGACCCTCCACTGAGGAGCTAATAAATACAATCCTGGCTGTTATTGCTGCAAACAGCACAGCTGGAGGCTCCCATCTCCTTCCCCTCCTGGCCTTTCTTCCCCCCCTTCCTCCACCTCTCCAATAATTCTTGCAAAGTGATGCTACAAATAATGAACCCCAGGGAAACCACCCAGCAGAGCATCAGTCAGGAGCTGCCACCACCCTGGAGAAATGTGTGAGACACTGGCAATGCTCAGCAGGTCTCCTACAAGATTCAGGAAGGGGGGATTTGGGGAGGGGAAAGAGGTCTGGGTAAAGGGTTTAGCAGCAGGACATCATCCCCACCACAATTCCCAGCCCAGAATTTGCTTCACTGCCTCACTGCTGCAGCATCTCCTTAGCTTTTGCCAACCCTCCCTGGTCCAGCATCCTCCAGTCCCTCTTAGGGTCTGGAGGGTCTTGGAGAAAAGGTTCCTCTTGGAAAAGAAGCCACAGCCCCAGCAGGACCCATTTCCCACCCCTGACTTGACCATAAGAGTCTCCATTCACGTGCCTCAGTTTCCCTCAGTTTCTCCCTGAGTAACCCCAGGGCTGTGAGGTGTCCATTCCTATGTGAGGATGGAGGCATCATCCTCAGGTTCAAATCCCACCAGTTTAACTGGGAACGGAGCACAAGCTGAGATGGCTTGCTCTCACCTCATGGAGAAGATCCCCCCACAGCTGCCACCACTGCCAAAACTGGTCCAGCCAAAGGCCACCACTGTCCCTGTGCACCATATCCAGCTCCTGCCTTACCTGGACACTCTGGGGACACCATCCCTGCTTTGCCCTTTGCAAAATGGGCTTCAGGACAGGAAAGGTGGCACCTTGGGAAGTGGTTGTGGTGAAGAAGTAACTAAGCACCTCTCAAATCAGTTTTTGGGGACACTGAAGCATGGCCAGGCTCTCCAGAGACCTCTCTCCATCTATGCTTCTCACCTCCCTGGGTTCCATCCTGTCTCTGTCCCTGTCCCCTTGTTTTTAGTGCTGCTCTGTGGCACTCACACCATGACATGAAGATGCTGCAAGCTACCCAGGGCCCATACAACCATTTTCCTTGACCATTTAACCTTCTATTAAGCCACCTCCTCACCCAATTTGTCCTGGGTTTGATGACCAGCAGTGTAAAACTTCCCCAAATTACAGCATCCTCTTATGTTTCCCATATGGGCTTCATGGTGCACCTTGTGCCTTCTCCAAAGCCAGGGGATGCCACCAGGCACCATATTGGAACAAGATGATCTTTAAGGTCCCTTCCAACCCAAACCAGTCTGGGATTCTACAATTAAAGAGCTTTGGAAGAAGGTTCTGTCCTAATGTGTGAAACAACCTTGCCATACCTCCTGCTACAGGCATCTTGTTCTGAAGGATGGGAGGTAAATGGGTGATTTTGGGGGTCAGGGACAGGTCCTGCCCCACTTAGAAAGCTCTGTACACATTTGTCACTTCAGAGGTGCTGGGGGTGAGGAATCACATCAGGTTTGAGCCATCTGCCACAGCAGGGCATGGCCTTGAAGTCTCCCATTTCCCTGACAAGGGTTACCTTATTAAAAGTCAAATAAAAAGAAGGTCCTTATTTCTCTCCCCACTCCTGGGTTAGAGCTGCCAGGAATGGATCAGGAGGAGGGATCACACATATATGGACAACAAAAAACCAGCAGGCACAGGGAAAGGGGAAGGAAAAGCAAACCCAGAGATGCCAACACTCAGATATTGCAGCCAGCACATGGCCCTCTGCTCAGCTACAGCAAAGATAAAATGCTTTTTTTTTTTTTGCTTTTTTTTTTTTTTTCCAGTTTCCCACTGCTCCAGCAGGCAGATCAGATCTCCAGCCTGGTTAATGCAACTCTGGAATGTCCCATGCTAAGGCAGACAGGTTGCTTTAATCTCTTGCAGCCTCTGCAAAGGAGGCTGGAGCCATTCTCAGAGCATGTATTTCCTTCCCCATTTCCCCCTCCCTCCCCCCTCCCCCGACTCCACATCTTGAATACTCCAAGAGAGAACGATGAAAACTCCCAGGAAATTAAAAAAAAAACAAAAAACACACAAAAAGACAAAACCCCAAAATATAAACTGCAATACAAAAGAAAAAATCACAAGGCTTCCTGGGAATGAATGGCTGAGCCATTCATACATTCCCCTTGATAGGTCCAGGTGCCAAGTTTTAAGACAAGAAACAGCTTGCTCAAGGCAGCTTTTATCTCTTCCCAGCCCTCAACATCTCAGCTTTCGGAAGTTTTCTTTTGATAGCCAGCCAGGTGGCCAACTCTGTGGCTACCAACACAGCCCCAGGGGCCAGGGGGGCTGCAGGACAAGGATGCTTTGCTTTATCCCACCCCCCAGCCTCTGCTTCTCCCCACCAGCCAGCTGATGAGCTGGGAGGAGGAGGGAGAAGAGACTGAAAGAGGAAAAAAAAAAAAAAAGCAAGGAAAAAAAGCAGTTAGGGACGGAGGGAAAATTCTAAACCTTTGGAAGACGTTGTCTCACCTTCTTTATTTTTTTTTCCCAGTTCTGTCTCTCACCAAGATGGCCCAGGCAGTTCACTGGAGGGGTTCAGTGGGGGCTAGGGGAGCTCCGGATGCTTTTGCCTATATCCAAAACAAACAAACAAAGAAAAGAGTTTTGAATTTGTTTTTGTTTTTGTTTTACAGCTCTTTTCTCCCAGTTCCCTCCCACCTTCTCAATGCTCTTTTTTATCCCTGGCTCTCAATCTTAAGGAATGGGGATGCAGGGGACCCCTCACCTTAACCCTGCAACCGTCCCAGCCGTCGGAAATTAATGTCCCCTGGAATGTCCAAAATTAATGTCCCCTGGGCTGGCCGTCACGTCCTCCTTCCCTCTGGGTATTTTGGAATTGCCCCCTCTGCCAGCAGCCGCTCGAATTCATTCACAAACCATCAGTGTCCCCGCAGCACACCCGCAGGGTGCCACCCATCCGGCTGCTGTCACCCAACCTTCCCCACAGCCCGGTCCTGAGCATCGCTCAGACCCACGCACCCACCCACCCACCACCTCCAGAGAGGGACCCGAAAACAGCCGATAGCCGAGGACGCCTCAGGGCCATTTATAACCCACGTGTGAGCAAACACCTCCCATGTCCTCTCCGGGACGTGGACTGCCTGTCGTGGGTGGAGAAGAGACAGAAGCCATGTCCTGTGCCAGCAGGACAGCACCCACCAACCCCCTCCATCTCCTTTCCAGTGGCAGCCAGCAGCCAGCCAAGTTTAGACAGCAAATTCCCCCAGGGACATACCAAGCTCCTTCTGCTCCTCTCAGCGTCTAAAATTCCATCCCGAGCTCTCTTTATTCCAAGGAAGCCTTGCTCTAACCCTGCCTTCCCTCTCTTCTCCCAGGATTTACTCTGCTTTCTAGCAGCGCAATAAAGCCCCAGCCAAGTTTAGACTGCAAATTCCCCCAGGGACATACCAAGCTCCTGCTGCTGCTTCAGCATCTAAAATTCCATCCCGAGCTCTCCTTATTCCAAGGAAGCCTTGCTCTAACCCTGCCTCTCCTCTTTTCCCAGGATTTGCCTTCCTAGCAGAGCAATAAAGCCCCCGCCTGCTGCCGGGTTTGCTCCGGAGCGGCGGTCAATGCGATATTTCAGTTCGGCACCGGCTGAGCAATGGCACAGTGTCCATCCAGACAAGTTTCCTACTGTAACTTCAAGTGAATGCGGTTATTCAGCCTCAACGGCAGCTGATTTATCATGGCAGACACCCGGGGGAAAAAAAAAATATTAAAAAAAAATCATTCGGTTCGGGGAAACCGGAGGCTCGCTGCCCGGTTGGAAGCAGTGAGCTCGGCGCTGTGTTCTCCTTACACCCGAGCTCAGATGCCACGAAATTCCATGGATTGAATACACATAGATTCACCGAATAACACGAATAGAATCTAACCACGGCGGAGAGCATCGGTTCAGCGAGGCGATGTCACTTCCCCAACGACACAAGGCTCCATCATCCTCCTCCTCCTCCTCACCTGTCTCTCCTCTCCCAGCCTTCCCAATTCCCAAGCCGAAGAGGAAAGTTGAGGGACCCTTTTGTTTCCAGCGAGCTGGCACGTGTTGTGGTTTACTGGGCTAATAAATCCACCCTGCTCTGCGCTTTTTAATGACTGTGGCATTAATAACAAGTTTCCATGGAGCTGCTCAAAAACTTTACAGGGTGTGTGCGTTATCAGGGGAGCCCCGTGCTTTCTGACCTCCTGCTTCGAAAGTCTCCACCAGCAGCCTTTTTTCTTCCTTTCTTGCAATGAGCGAATACATCTTAAATCTTTCTGCCCCCCCTTCCCTCCTCAAACACACCTTCCCCTCCAGCTTAATACACTTACAGGCATGGGAAATTCCCAGGCGGAAAGCTTTGCTTTGCCTTAATTTCTTCCACCCGCGGAGGAGAGAGGGGGGAGGAAGGGGAGAGGATCCTCTTTTTGCACCTTCCAACCTTTTCACCCCATTCAGGAGACCCACACACACACTTTCTCAACCCCCTTTAATATCCCCCCCTCCTTTTCTCCTCTCTCCCCTTACCTTGGGTGAGCTGCAAAACCCTGCGAGCCTCCTCCCAGCACCAAAACCCGAGGAAAAAAAAAAGGAGAAAAGCTTCTCTCCGCTATCGCCGGTGCTGGGAGGGAGAGAGGGAGGGAGGGAAGGGCTGGGAAAAAGGAAAGGGGGGGCGGGGGGTTGTGGTGGGTGGAAAAGGGGGAGGAGGGGAGACAGGGAGCCCTGTGTGAAATCAAAGCCCCGAAGCCGGGCACGGGAGGCGGTGCGGAGACTCCAGCTGCTCCTCGGATTACTTTGCAGCCGTGGCAATCCCGAGCACTCCACAAAACCACCATTGCACCGAGGAGGAGGAGGAGGGGGAGTAAGGGATGGGGGGGGAAGATCCCGACTACATCCCACCCTGGTTGCGGGGGAGGGAGCCGGGCTGGGGGATCTTAAGTACTCCGAAAATTCCCCCTTTGCCAAAGCCAGAGGTGGAAGGAAAAAAAAGTAGTTTCCCTCCATCCGAGACGCAGTGTGTGTGTGTGTGTGTGTGTGTGTGTGTGTGTGTGTGTGTGTGTGACCCCCCCATCCCTCCTCCAAAACCGAGGTGTTTAGCTGCCGATGTCCCCCCCGCCCCGCAGGCAGCTGAGCCCCGACGCCAGGCAAACTCATCACACTAAAAAAAAAGTTTCCCCACTCGGAGGTTCGGGAAAGGGGAGGAGGGGGGGGTCTCAGCAGAGAACCCCCCCCCAGGGCTGCTCATCCTTAAGGTGGGGAGGGGGGGACGGCAGGGAAGGACTCACCGGGGTTGGGGTCCGTTCCCACGGCGGAGCGGAGGATTCCCACGGCCAGGAGCCGGCAGCAGGGAGGCTCAGGGCCGGCTGTCCCTTTTCTTCCCTCCTCCTTTTTTCTCTCTCCTCCTCCTCCTCCTCCTCCTCCTTCTTCTCCTCCTTCTCCTCCTTTCTCGTCCAAGGCGTGCAGCTGGCCGGGCAAACGGGCTGCCCCCTTCCCCGAAGGAGGAGGAGGGAGCTCAACAGATGGCTGAACACAAGGGAACATCTGGGAGGAGGAGGAGGAGGAGGAGGAAGGAGGCAGGAGGCAGGACTTGAGCTCGGCTGTACCAGTCCTGAGCTGGCAGACCCCCCCTTCCCTCCCCCTTATGGGCGAAAATGGGGGGGGTATCAAGCCGGCTTTGTACATAGACACTCCCCACCCTACTTTCCTGCATCCCCCCACATCCCTCCCCCGGGTAAAATCCCTTTTCTTCTCGCTGCTTTCTTGGGGATCACTCCAGAGTTACCCTCAGAGGACAGCCTCGATTCCAGCCCTGACCTTTGCAGGGCCAGGAGGTTGCTGGAGGGGATTCTGCCCCTCTGCTCTGGTGAGAAACCCCCCTGCAGTGCTGGGTCCAGTTCTGGGGTCCCCAGCACAGGGAGTGAGTATAGAAGAGGCCATGAATATGCTCAGAGGGCTGGAGCAGCTCTGGAGCCAGGCTGAGAGTGTTGGGGTTGTTCAGCCTGGAGAAGAGAAGGCTCCGGAGAGACCTTAGAGCATCTTCCAGTACTTGAAGGGGCTCTAGGAAAGATTGGGGGGGGGACAGTTCACAAGGACGTGGAGTGATGGGATGAGGGGGGTCAGCTTCAAACTGAAAGAGTGGAGATTTTGATGAGATATTAGGAAGAAATTCTTTGCTGTGAGGGTGCTGAGCCCCTGTCCCAGTTTGCCCAAGGAAGCTGTGGCTGCCCCATCCCTGGCAGTGTCTCAGCCCAGGTTGGATGGGGCTTGGAGCAACCTGGGCTGTGGGAAGGGTCCCTGCCTATGGCAGAGGGGTTGGAATTAGATGATCCAACCCAAACTACTCTGGGATTCTATAAACACACAGCAAACAAGCAGGTTTTGTTTTTTGTTTTTTTTTTCTCTGTGAGGCTCCTTTCTCTGAGCACATCCCTCCATGACCTGCTTGAAGATTTACAGGGTGACTATTCCTCCCCCCCCAGGAGAACAGAGCTCTGATCAGAGAGGTTGGTGGCAGGAATTACTGCTGGCATCAGGAGGAGATCACAGTGGTTCTTATCCACCCTCCAGCTTCTAAGTGTGGCTTATATGGGTGATGTGCTCACTCTCTGCCTGTATCCCAGGAGCTGCTTTTTGGGAATCACCACTGGAGTCTGAGAACCCTACCAAGGAGGGGATGAGAAGCCCCAGACAGCCAGGCAGGGGAAGTCTGTGCTCAGGTCTCAGCTGAGCCAAGTGCTTTTGGGGGAAAACCCTGGAAATCCCCATTCTCTGGTTTGTGATTTTCCATGTAAAGGTGGTGGTGATATCTCCAGACATGAACAATCTCCTGTAAGGATTCATCCACCCAGGACTTTGCTCTGTTCATTTTTATAGCTCTGGGTAGGGGAAGTTGCTCAGCTGGAAGCTTCTGTTTCATTTTCCATTTTGTTCATTTTTTCCATGTCCCTTGTTAGGCCTTTGCTACATCAAAGTTTACTTCAGTAAAGCAAAACTCCAGTCTGAAGCTGGAGGAACTGGGAATTAACCTCTCCAGATGAGATAAAGTCCAGCAGTCAGCAGTGGCAGGTCTGGCAGTTTGAAAGGAAGAATTGAAAACCAAATACCTGGCTTAAAAACCTCTGAATTTTGCTAAAGGAGGATCTTTAAATGTTGTTTTCTTAATTTGGAGCCTAAAATGACCATGCTCTGTGATAGCTGCCAGTAGATGGCCATGGGACAAGTGTGTGCTCCAAAATTTTGTTGCTCAGATGAAAAAATAATAATCTGAGAGGTTTGCTGGCTTGAACCTTGAATGCTAAGAGAGGTTTTCATAAGATTTCCCTAGTTTGGTGGAGCTGGCCAAAATAATGCTGGGGACAGGGCTGACAGTTTAATGCTGGGTGAATTAAATGGGGTTTTAGCTACTTAGAGACAGATTACCCTCTTTTTTTTTCACTTTGGAATAGTAGATGAAGATGATTCTGCTAAAATTCCTTCATTTCACCCTGATTTGAAGGTCTAGATGTAGACCAGAGGACATCTTGTCCCAGCCTGGTTCTTCTAGGGCCATGCTGAGCCTTCCTCTGACGTTCTGTTCCTTGGAGACACCAGCTCAGTTCCTTGTTTCTCAGCATCTGATAACATCATGCCTGATTTGGCTTGTTAAATTCCAGACAACTCTGAAGTCAAAGGAAAGTTATCTGAGTCACCCTGAGTTTCTCCTGAATAAATAAAAGCAGACACATATCAGGCAAAAGGAGTTAAAGAGTGAATGGGAATGACCTCAGCTGGATTAGTAAATCGAGCTGCTGTTGGAGTTGTGCCCCATAATGTTTGAGTCCCTCCCCCTGAGATCTCATTTCTTTTCCTCCTCTTATGCAATCCCAGGAAAGGAGGTTTCTTCTGCACCAAAAACTGTTAGAAAAACCCACAAAGCCAGATGGGTGCTTTGCAACCCCACAACTCCCTGGGTATTTTACAGAGGAATGAGCCTCCCCTTGCTGCCATGCAAGTGATTGCTCATGAGCTCTCTCTTTTGTGGTTGAGACAGAGCAGATGTCTTAGGAAGTTGTCCAAACATGATTGCATTTGATGGGGTTCCTCAGAAGGAGGGACCCAAAGCAGAAGCCAGCACCATTAGTTAGGGAAGAGTTTAGTTATTGCGAGCAGCCAGGCAGAAAGGGACCTTGGAGTCTGGATTGACAGGAAGCTGAACAGGAGCCAGCAGTGTGCCCAGGTGGCCAAGAAGGCCAATGGCATCCTGGCCTGTATCCGGAACAGCGTGGCCAGCAGGTCCAAGGAAGGGATTCTGCCCCTATACTCAGCCCTGGTGAGGCCACACCTCGAGTACTGTGTCCAGTTCTGGGCCCTCCAGTTCAGGAAGGATATCGAGGTCCTGGAGCAGGTCCAAAGGAGGGCAACCAGGCTGGTGAAGGGACTCGAGCACAGACCCTATGAGGAGAGGCTGAGGGAGCTGGGGGTGTTGAGGCTGGAGAAGAGGAGGCTCAGGGGAGACCTCATCACTCTCTACAACTCCCTGAAAGGAGGTTGTGACCGGGTGGACATTGGTCTCTTTTGCCAGATGACTTTCAACAGGACAAGAGGCCATGGTCTTAAGTTGTGCCAGGGGAAATTTAGGTTAGATATTAGAAAGAATTTCTTTCTGGAGAGGGTGATCAGCCATTGGAATGGGCTGTCCACGGAAGGGGTGGATTCTCTGTCCCTGGAGATATTTCCAAAGAGACTGGATGTGGCACTCAGTGCCATGGTCTAGCAACCGCAACGGTGGTTCAAGGGTTGGACTCGATGATCTCTGAGGTCCCTTCCAACCCAGCCAATTCTATGATTCTATGATTCTATGATTCTAAGTTAGAAGAAAGAAAAAAAAAACTTCCCACAATAACAGCCCCCAACTACCACCAGTTCCCACCGGGAAGATGTGAAAAAAATGATTTTTTTCTGTCTGCTCTGGGAACACTTCCCACCCTTGTGGGAATTCTGTAAGAAGTCAGAACTGGAAATTGACATTTTTTTTTAACTCCTGTAACAAACCAAACATAAAAAACCCCCAAACACCAACAGTGGTGCCCATTGAGTCCAAGGGAGCTTGGAAGCACATTGCAGTCTGCTGTGTACAGCCTTGATCAAAGTTACAGATTTGTTCTGTAGGTTCATCTTCACCCTTTTTTACTGGATCCATCTCTTATGGATGGAATTCCACTCATCAGGGACTGACTGCAGTCATCTCACTGGCTCTGTGTTGACCAAAGGACTTGGCTGGAAAACTGTGTCACCTCTTTGCTCACTGTGTTGATGATACTTTTCTTCATTGAGGGCCAGTAGGAAAACCAGAATATTTAGAAAGGGAGGCAGGACCCAGCTCCTCCTGGTGGAAGTTTCTTGGCTGTAGGCAAGAGTCAGGGTTCTTTTTTTTTATTTTTCTTGTTCTGGCCACATGAATGTTGTTCTCCTCAGTGCCTGGTGACACTGCTTGAACAATAGAGACAAAGAAACCCTTCCTCACTGTATATCCCTCATCCCTACTTTCTCTTCACCCCAATTGCTGTCCAGTAGCCTGGCTCACAGAATACTCTGGAGGAACATTGAGTCTTCCATAGCATCACCTGGCCTGTGTCCGGAACAGCGTGGCCAGCAGGTCCAGGGAAGGGATTCTGCCCCTGTACTCAGCTCTGGTGAGGCCACAGCTTCAGTCCTGTGTCCAGTTCTGGGCCCCTCAGCTCAGGAAGGAGATTGAGGTCCTGGAACAGGTCCAAAGGAGGGCAACCAGGCTGGTGAAGGGATCCAGCACAGATCCTATGAGGAGAGGCTGAGGGAGCTGGGGGTGTTGAGGCTGGAAAAGAGGAGGCTCAGGGGAGAGCTCATCACTCTCTGCAACTCCCTGAAAGGAGGTTGGAGCCAGGGGGGGGGTTGGTCTCTTTTCCCAGGCAACTCTCAGCAAGACAAGAGGCCATGGTCTCAAGTTGTGCCAGGGGAGGTTTAGGTTGGAGATTAGAAAGAATTTCTTTCTGGAGAGGGTGATCAGGCATTGGAATGGGCTGCCCAGGGAAGGGGTGGATTCTCCGTGTCTGGAGCTATTTCCAAAGAGACTGGATGTGGCACTCAGTGCCATGGTCTAGCAACCGCAACGGTGGCCCAAGGGTTGGACTCGATGATCTCTGAGGTCCCTTCCAACGCAGCCAATTCTATGATTCTATGATTCTATGATTCCATCACCTGAGTGCCTCCCATTGGAAGCGAGAAGCTTGGTCTCCTTCACCTCTGGAGTCCTCTCCATGGACATCAGAGAAGACCTGGGCACTTTTACCACCACACTGGGGACAATCATCTACTTTTCAGGTATTGTGGAGTCTTAAATTGTCTAAGGAAAGGGTGGGCTTTTGTCCATCTGGCTGCTCCTGGGAAGTGGGGGGTTGTTTCCCAACAAGCTGCTCACCAGGCTGGTTGTTTCCTTTAAGTGCAGATATTGATTTCCCTTTGGCATTAATCAATATTTAGCTCTTGAGTTAATAAATATTTAGATTTATTTGGATGAAATCAATGTGCCCTAAGCTCTCTCTGCTGTCACTCAGGGTTAAGCCTTAGAGCCAATGGGTGGGAAGAGCCTCTCTTGCTTTCAAGACTTCTTGCTGCAATGGTATTTGTAAATTGAATTCATTCTGTCCAGGAAAAGACACATCCTGAGCTGTGTTGAATGCTACCTGGAGTCACCATGGTTTAGAAGAACACACCACAAAAGAAGTAAAGCACAGGGATTTTTATTTTTATTTTTTTCTCAGTTTTGTTTGAACAACTTCATGTTGGCATCTCTAGATTAAAGGGCTGTTTACATCTTCCTAAAGCCACGTTGAGCTTCCTGCTCAGTTCTATGTATTTAGATCCTCAAATCCTAAGATTTCTTCATCTCTATTTCTCATATCACAGGATCACAGACTGGGTTGGAAGGGACCTTAGAGATCACCTGATTCCAATCCCTCTGCATGAGCAGGAACACCTCCTATTAAACTGGGTTGCTCTAAGCCCCAAATCAGGTTTCTAAACCCCCAACCAGGTTCTAAAAGCCCCAGTGTAAGCTGGATGGAATCAGAACCCCTTTGAGAAGGTGGAAATCTTGGAAAATCAAAGCCAGATTGTGTGGCCCATGTATGCATTGGTCAATCCATAGCTGCAAGCTACTTCAGTCAACTCAGCCTGAGTAAGATATTAAAACCTGGGATCCAGAAAATAAGAGGTGTGAAAGTCCTCTTGGAGGACAGTCTGGAAAAGGAGACTAATTTACACTGACAAGGTGAGAACTAATGAGGTAAGAACTTTATACTGTGCATACAGACTACAGGGACAGCTCTTAAGATGCCAACTCAAAAAATAATTCAGGTTACAAGAGGCCTCTTGGGGTCTTTGGTCCAAAACGACAAAGTTCTGTCAAACTTCTCTCCCAGAAAACCCTTAAACACTCATCCAACCTTTTGCCTTTGCTTGATTTGCCTTCTGCAGAGGATTAGGAGTTTCATTAAATACCTGTGGCCTCTGTTAATTATGTGGGGACCAGTAGCAAGCCCTGAGCAATGTGGAAAAAAAAAAAAAAAGGAAAAATAACTGATTTTTAGCTCTTTTTTGAAGTGCTGCTAGGAAACCTGGTTTCCTTATCCCCTGCCCATCTCCTGCAGCATTCCCAGATCATTCCAGTGGTCAGAAAAGGGCAACAGAGGATTGCTGGTAAAACCCTGAGGTACCAATAGATGGACCAGGAGGCTGGGTAAGGATCTACTTTTCTCCTAGAGGGCCCATTACTATCTATTAAATTGCATTTAATTCTCCTTTAATTTGCCTTTATTTCTTTTTTCCTTGGTTGCTGATATTCATGAAACTTGTAGAAACTTCATCCTGAGTGACATTTTTCTGAAAGTGGGGCAATAGTGACCAACAAGCTTAAAAGTGTTGATGCTTAATGGCTTGGCAAAAGGACAGAATTTTGTTGAGAAGCCAGGTTGCAGAGTAAAATACCTCCAGATCCAATAATAGACAATATTTTCTTCCATTCTTTTGCTTTTCTCAGTCTAAGATACAGTGGTTATGAAAGTTTTTCCCCTTCTAATTGGAAAGCTACAATTCACCTATGCACTGAAGCCTTGCAAGCAAGTTTTTTTAGCCCAAAGCAGCAATTCATTGCTGGATGAAGTTAGGTGAATTTTAAAAGCAAACATTGACTTGGGGTGCTTTTTACTTGTCACTTGAGAAGATTAAACACCAGATAGTGGGAAAAAAAGACAATAGGAGGGCAAATACTGGGAAAATCTTTCGTCTGTTGGAATTGCCTGCTGAGGGAAGCAAGGGATGCCCTTGCTGGTGATACTTTTGAAGTTAGATTAGGACAAGGATGAAAACACCTACTGTCTAATATCTGGATCCTGTTTCTTGTAATCTTAATGAAAATACTTGGACTGCAGAGGGTAAAGCACAGTCTTCTCCCTTATCTGTCTGCTGATCACACTCTCCCTCCTCTGAAGCTACCTATAATGTCCATTGCTATGGTAACAGAGCATGGTATGTATCCCAGACAAGATGACATATTCATCTTTTCCTGCTTTAATAGCTCCTCTGGTTAGCCTGCAGTTTTCCCCTCATTGCTGAGGTCCCCAAAGGACATCTGGGCTCTGACTTCATGGGTTTGCATCTCTCTGTGGGCAGCTGCTCAGCCCTGAACATCACAAAACCTGGTGGGTTGTCATTCAAACCAGCTTTGCCCAGGCTGTAAATCTGTGATGTGCTCCTGAGAGGTTTAATTACACGTGTGCCTGAGTGGTGAGGAAATATTCTGAGAGACACAATGTTCATTGAGCTTAAAGTGTAATTACCCAATAACTAAACATGCCCAGAGAAATGGGAGTTATTGGATTCTTGGCTTTGTCAGGCAGGCCAGTCATTAAACTTTAACAAATGAAGCCAATATTTTATCTCAGTGAGTTTGCACCAGTGTACATTGATCCACTGGCTGTTTGCTCATGCCCCAAAATACACACCCATCAATAGCCAGAAACCTTGTGAATCCAAGGATGGGGTCATGGTGAAACAAGCAGACAGCTGTCAGCAATTCTTAGGGAGTCACACGCTGGGTCAGGTTGGGAGGGACCTTAAAAATCATCTCATTCCAACCCCCTTTCCATGGGCTCCCACTAGATGAGGTTGCTTCAAGCCCCATCCAACCTCACCTTCAACACTTCCAGGAATAGGGCATCCACAACTTCTCTGGACAGCTTCCTTGCTTTCTGTCTTACCTCCACCATCTTTCAGCTCTTCCAGTTTACTCCTTGATTTTCCTCTTCTCTTGACCTGAGTCTTCTCCCCTTGATAAGTCTTAAAATTGTTCTGCTTTGCCTAAAGGCATCCATGACAACTCCTGCATTGAAGGGAGGTGATCCTCTTGCCCAGGCCAGTGCTGTAGATATCTCAGACTGATACATCTCTGTAGAGAGACATTGTCAACCAGGTGCCTCGAGTTGCCAGTGAGTGGGTGTGAGTCCACCTGTGCCTGATTAGGACAGGCCCCCTATTACCAGGGGACCAATAAAGGTGGGACACACACCCACAGAGCTTGGCTCACTCTGGTGCGAGGCATGGAGAGGTCAGCAGCTCGTTGAGCTTCAGGAGCAAGAATGGCTCCTCCTGCTACACATCTCCATCCAGACATCCTTGGTCTCTGAGGCTGTGACTTTCTACTCAACAGCTACTACCAAAGGAATGTGTTTTCTGCAGGAAGTCCTCAGCTATGGTTATGCTGCCTGAGAAACACAAACTCATCTTTCTCTGTCAAAATGTTGTCCCTAATCCAGCACCATCTGCTTCACTGTTTATTGAGAGTTTATGTTAACAGAAGTATTTTTTTTTACCCTGCTGAAGACCATCATCACCAAACCTGAGATGTCTGCCAATTGCTTGGGGTCATCTCTAAGATCAGGATCTCAATGGCCTGACACCCATTGTCATGAGATTCACCTCTTGTTGTCACTGTCCTGTACAGGAAGATGAGGAAACATTAACCATGACTTTGTGACTTCTGACTTGGAGATGTCACTTAATTTTCTCCCTGCTCCATGGAGGAGTTGTAGTTAAATTGCTTTTAGCTGGAACAAGTCTCATTTTGTTACTTTCTATGATGCATCTCTCAACATCAAAATAAATACCCTCAAAAGCACCTTGACTTCCCTCCCTTACTCTTTTTCTACCCTCACTCAGAGCACAGACATTTGGTCAAACCCTCTCCCACACTTTTTCACCCATTGCTTCCTATGTATTTTACCTCAGTCAGTCAATTATTATTTCCATCTTGATTTTCCCACTGCCCTGGGATGAATCTCTTCATAGCTTTGCCGGTGGGAGTAACATGCATGATATTTTTTTATATATTTGATATACTTTACTCTTTTCCTTAGGTGTGGGGTGATCTCTAATGGTTCTGGGACACATGGAAGGTCTTGCTGCTCCTCTATAGCCTTTTCCATTCCATCATCTCACATTGGCTTGGAGCTGGTGTCTTTTTTGTCTTGCAAACCATGCTCTTGCTGTCAGTTTGGAATGATTATATCATTTGTTCATCATCACAGAATGGCTGGGGCTGGAAAGGACCTTACAGATCTCCCAGTTCCAACCCCCTGGGCTATTCCAATAGCCAACCTGGGCTGGGACATTGCCAGGGATGGGGCAGCCACAGCTTCCTTGGGCAGGCCTGGGACAGGGGCTCAGACCCTCAAATTCAAGAATTTCCTCCTAATGTCCAACCTCAATCTCCCCTCTCCAAGTTTTAACCCATTTCCCTTATCCTCTCCCTACCCCCCGCCGTGTCCAAAGCCCTCCCCAGCTTTCTTGGAGCCCCTTCAGATATTGGAAGGTTGCTCTGAGCTCCCCTGGGAGCCTCCTCTTCTCCAGGCTGAACAACCCCAATCCCTCAGCCTGGCTTCCCAGGGAGCTGCTCAGCCCTCTGAGCATTTGAGTGGCTCCTCTGGACACCTTCCAGGAGGTGATGTGAGTGTTTAGCTTAATACTCTTTCCATATCTCCACCTGCTTTTTCATTTTGCTATCAGGCCACCAGGGCCCCTCTTGGTGCTCCCACCACTGCCACACTGCTGCTCTCATTAATACAAACTTTTTTCCATCTCATTTTTCCTGTTATCCTGGTGTTTCTCTCAGTTGGTGTGAGCCTGGCTATGCCCTGAGAACATTTATCTTTCCTTTGGAAATTTTCCTCTGCTTTGTTTCGTGCTTTTATTTCCACTCTCCCATGATCCTTGGCTCTGTTTGCATTTTCCCTCTAATTCTCTTGTTTTGATGTTTGTCCAGCTCCTTCTTGTTTGCTTAGGCCTCCCAATAAGTTCCCTACTGTGCTGTCTATTGCTGCCTTAAATATTTCCCATCTGGTCTCTACTGAGATTTATTTATCATTCCAGATTAATGGCCTGAAATGGTCTCCAAGCATCACCTTCTCTGTCTCTCTCAAAGAACTGCCTTTTAAACTTCCCAGCATCAAATTTAGCTCCAGTGTCACCCATCTTTTCCCTTGGGCTTTTATGTGTTTGTCATCTTCCCAATAAGTAATTCATGACTGCTGCTGCCCTCCAGCATTGCTATAGACTTTCACAGCCAGCAGTGGCTGTTGTTGTGGTTTTTTGGGTTTTTTTTGCATGGTCCATCTCTTTTTTGTGAGTTACCAGCTGGGTGACCCCTTGTAAAGCCACCAGGGAGCCAAATGCTGCTGGTGATCACACATCACACCTCACAGATGCTTCTCACCTTCTCCCCACTTCAGCTCCTCCCATGCCCACATGGCCCACTGTATTCTTTTCCTTGTTATTTCTGCTTTCATCCTCTTTGTTCCCACTTTTCACCTTCACAACCCAAAAGCTGGGGCTTCCCTTCAGACCCAGTCGTGGTAAAATTTATAATTTTCCTTTCTCTGCAACTTCTTTTGGTGCATAACAGCAAATCACAGCTCGGCAGAGATTACTTCAGGCTGCAGTAAATATTGCTGGGATGATCCTCTCAGGCATCAGTTTCCTGTGGTTCACAGGAGTCCCTGTGCCTTTTTTGCACATTGAGGCAATATTACACATCTTGGGGAGGAGGGAGGAAAGAATTATAATAGCCAAATAACTTGGGCCTTCAGAGCATCTCTGGCTTGGCAGCTGAGAATCACAGAATTGTCATGGTTGGAAAAGATCTCTCAGATCACAGTGTCCAGCTGTCAACACCCCCCATCCCCCATAAAATAAAATATATTTATCAATGTCTGTATCATCATATCCAGTAGAACATGTCCTCAAGTGCCTCATCCACATGGGTTTTAAATACCTCCAGGGATGGTGACTCCACCACCTCCCTGGCCAGCCCATCCCAGTGCCTGACTGCTCTCAGTAAAGAAATTCATCCTCAGATTTGGGCTAAACCTCCCCTGGTGCAACTTCAGGCCATTTCCTCTGGTCCTGTCATTATTCACTTGAGAGAAGAGCCCAGCACCCACCTCCCCACAACCTCCTTGCAGGGAGTTGTAGAGAGCAATGAGGTCTCCTCTCAGCCTCCTCTTCTCCATACTGAACATTCCCAATTCCCTCAGCCTCTCCTCACAGGACTTGTTCTCTAAATCCCAATAATGACTCCAATGAAATGGAGGGGTGGCAGAAGACTCATCCTTAGCTTCAAGCCCAAGCCCTGAAGATGCAAAAAACTCTCACAGGGGAGAAGGATTAACATGGCAAAGGAGAAATCTGGTCCTAGCATTGTTCACTTAATAGAAGAGCCCAACACCCACCTCCCTACAACCTCTTTCCAGGGAACTGTAGGAAAATAAGGTCTCCTCTCAGCCTCCTCTGGCTCGGAGCTGTGAATGCACAATCCAGTTGCTCCTTACTGGTCTGAGTGAGAGGGAGCTCGAGGACCCCATCTGACCCCATCTGTGGTGTGCTGAGCCATTTTCTGACCATTTCATGTGTCTGGGTCACCAGGGAGATTGAATTGCAAAAACTCTCACCCTTCAGCATGCTCTGGATGCCCTGCCTGGTTTATGTGACAGCCTTCTTGTTCTTTGCTGGACTGGTTGGGATGGGGATCAGTGCCACCTCCATAGCTTGCCCTCCACAACTGAAATTTGGGCTGCTGGGACTTAAAATCTGGGTTTTATTCTGCCTAGAGAACAGACAAGCTGAAGTGAGCTTCTTTAGCTCTTTAGAAGAGATAACTTTTTCTTTTGCTTTAGATGAGGGTAATTTGTGGCATTTTATTAAGCAATATTTCATGTGACATTTCAGGGTCATTCCCATCTGTCACCTAAATATGGAGCTGGGAAGAGTCTGTAACCTGGCACAGGAGCATCCTGTCTCCCTTGAAGTTTTTGGATACGTGGTAAGATGTTTATTCAATTATTCTGAAGTAGAAAACAGAATGAACAGAGGGGACATGAAAGGATGGGATTCAGTTTGAAATCAGGGCCCCACTGAGGCACTGGCACTTTTGTGCCTTCAAGGGAAGTCAGGCACCTCAAGGAATGATGTAAGCAGCTTAAATTAACCCTTTTCTAATAGACCTCAAAACATCTAGAGTTTGAATTAATAGTGGACACTCAATGCAATGTTTTAGTAGTTTTTTTGAGGATTGTCCCAAGCCTAAATCACCATTGTGTTGCTCTCACTTAAACTCATGCAAAATAGTCTGAGAAAGGGCAGAATGATGGTGGTTGGTCTGAATAAGTCCAGGGCAATTCCCAAAGCCTTTCACTAGGAATTTCCTAATGAACTGGAAGCAGCAGTGATCCCTGGGGGCATTTCATAGAATCACAGAATCTTGCAGGTTGGAAAAGACCCTTGGGATCATCAAGTCCATCCATCATCCCTAACCTCCCCTAAACCATATCTCCCAATATCACATCTTAAAGACCCTTAAAGACATCCAGGGATGGTGACTCCACCACTTCCCTGGGCAGCTTATTTCAGGCCACTCTTCCTGTGAAATTTTTTTTCCTAATTTCCAGTCTAAACCTACCCTGTAGCAGCTTGAAGCCATCCTCTCTTATGCCATCACTAATTACCTGTGAGAAGACACCAGCACCAACCTCTCTACAATGTCCTTTTCAGGGGAATGATGAAGTTTCCTGAAAACCCTCTACAGAGGGAAGAGCTGAAATGGGATGAGCTGAGCAGCTTGGTCCCTGTTTCACCACATCCAGTGTAGAAAAAGCATCATGCAAGTGATGTTTATTAAAAGAAATATGTCTAAGGAGAGTGGTGCAAATGCAGATCAGCTCTGATCTCTGTGTGATCACAGATTTCTTCCCCTTCTCTGAATTCCTGGTGTATTGATTCCAATCCCCTTTCCTCAACAGCTAAAATAACCAGCACAGCTGGACCTAATGGGGCCTGGAATAGGACAATGAAGGACAAAATAATCTGTAAATGGTATTTTTTTGTTAGCCAGGCATAGCCAAACTCCCAGCAGTGATTCAGGGTCACCTGAGCTGACCTACAGCATCATTAAAACAACAAAATTCCACTCATTAGGAAGTTCACTGCTGTGGGACTGACTATACCACAGCACATCATCAGGAGCCTCTGGCAGGAACAGTCAATATTGAAGCAGAAATACCCAGTTATGAGAGAAACTCATAGAAGCTCTCAAAAATATATAGCTCAGAGTCTGCATTTGGGAAAATCGATGAAATTTATCAAATTGCCAAAGCTGCTTTACAGGATGTAATGATCAGTGAAACCATGGTCAGCCCAGAGAGCTGCCAACACATGATTTGCCCTCCTGGGGATTTTCTTGATTGTTCTTTTCTGCTTCTGCCTTCAGGGGTGGCTTGAGCTTCTGAGTGATGGCTTGCACAGCCAAGATAAATGCATTTATTGGCTTAGTCTGGAAGATGCTACAGATCAGACCATGGTTTGCTTAGGCTTGCTCTTTCCCAGGTCAGGCCTTCTCTGGTGAAAGTGAGATTTTCTTCCAACTAGATCCACATTTTCTGACAATATTTGAAGCAGAGACTTCTCTTGAGCTGCAGGTCACAGACCCTAAACTCAACCATCCCAAGAGATCCAAGTGTGAGCTGAAGGTCGTGATGGCATCTTGACCATTTGGCCTCCTGAATTCAAAGGATTGGCCACAGATTTCCATACCCAGACCTGATTATATCACAGGCAGTGTTACTGGGAGCCAAAGCTACTGGGAGCAGATCCATAGCTCAACATCAATGCTCTGCTGGGATGCCTGGGATGGTCAGTAAAGGAAATTTCCACTGGAAGTGACTTCAGCATCACTTTCTGCTTTGGTTTTTTTCTTTCATCAAAACACATTAAAAGTGATAAAGTTAAGCACTCACAGCAGAGGTTTTCCAAGCTACCTGTGGGAATCTGGCTGCATGTTTCCCTTTTAACCAGACAAAAGCCTCTTGGTAAATCTTAGCTCTTTGCAGAGGTGCAAAAGTCTTAACTCCCCTCTCTTAGAGCCCCAAAAGTGGCCCACACTTTTATGCAGCAAATCAGTGGCACAATTCTTGTTCTAGTGACAAGTTCAGCCTATTCCAGCTTGGGATCCTAACAGTCCTTAGAAGATTAGAAGCATTAAATAACTGTGAAGGGATGTAATGGAGATGTTCTCCCCATGTTATGCTCTTCCCAGTGCAGCACCCATCTTTTTCTGGGGTGCCACCACAGAGGGTGTCCAGTGGTGTGAGAAAAGGAGACTTGGGCATGAAAAGCCTGAGAAGCCAGAACTTACTTTTCCATTGGGTCTATTGGAGCCAGAATGTTTAATCTGCAGAAAGGCAATCCCTCTTCTAATTTCCTCCAGCCTTAGGGGTAGAGGTAGAAGGAGGAAGGTGGATTACACGTTTAAAAACAGGATATCAGCTTTCTTGAAGTCAGGGAATTTAAAACTGGAGAGGCATTAAATTTCCCCTTCCTTGACTTCCCCCTTGAGGCCCAGAAGTTCCTGTGCTCTGAGAGGAACTTTTTACCAGCACCTAGGATGCTGCTGCCTTCCTGAGCAAGCAGACGTGGCAAATGCATTTTAGAAAGAAGCATAAAATCTCAGCAGAGACTGAAACAACAGCTTCCTTTGTCTCTTGCCCTCCTCCCAAATGCTTATGCAATTGAAAATGAAATTGCACCTCTGGGCTGAGCTGCAGCCCAGCTCCTCAGAGGCCCCTTCCATCCAGTTGGCAGAGGTTGGGCTCTGGCAAGGCTCAGTGTTTGCAGAACCCTTTGGAAATGCAAAGTGCTGCTCAGCACTGAGTCATGCAGCTGGGACTGGGGAAAAGTGAAGCCTGTGGAGCCTTGGAATACATCTGGATCCTTTATGGAGAGACATTGGGATCTCTGGGTTAAGTGCAGAGTTTGGATTAGCAGCAATAATTCAGGGTGGAGCACAGGGGGACTCAGTGGTGGGGGCTGCTCCAGGAAAAGTGGCATCTTGGGGTGGATTTGGAGGCAGAGTTGTTTGTTTGGGACTGACAGGCATTCTCTTTTGGACTGAAAATCATAGAATTATTAAGGTTGGAATAATTTATTAAATTATTATTATTATTATTATTATTATTATTATTATTATTATTATTACAACAACAACAACAATAATAATATTAATAAAAAAATTATTATTAGATTATCATTAAAGTTGGACCTCTAAGATCATCTGTCCAACTGTCAACCAAACAACCACCAAGCCAATGTCCTGAACTGCCATATCCACTATTTAATTTTTTTTTTTACACCTCCAGGGACAGTGACTCCATCACTGCCCTGGGCAGACTATTCCAGTGCCATTCTTTCAATACAAAGTTTTCCAGACAGTTATCCTGCTCCCCAGAAGCCTGGCTGTGCAAATCCAGGCAGTTAACCCAAGGTCAAATAAAGCTTCTGGATCCAAATAAAGTTTCCTGGGCACCCACATCACCTGAGTGCCATAATACCTGGTGTCCTCCCTGCCTCCTGTGCCCATTTCTGTATCAATAATGATTCCCATCTGATGGGTGAAGAAGTGGGGCAAAAGGGCCATTTTTGCAACCCCTTTTCTGATGCTCTTGTTCAAGGAGCCCTTTTCCAGGACTCAAAACAACCCATGGTAACCATAGGTGCCTCTCTTGGGTATCTTATTTTATCCAAAGATGCTGACCCAAATATGTTATAAGGAATTGAGTTTGAATCAGCCCTTTTAGGGGATGTGAAGATCTGTCCCTTTGCTGCTTTTCTTCCACTTTTGCAATTATCCATTTATATTCTTATGTTTTTTTTTTTTTTTTTTTTTTAAGAAAAAGAAATACCAACTGGGATGAAAAAAAAAGAAAAAAAGTAGATGGTTCTTTTAAAAAAAAAACCCTTTCTCTCTTTAACTTCAGTATTGTGAGCAGATCCAAGCAAAGCTCCATCTGCAATATCAATTTGAGTTCCTCCTTCCCTCTTTCTGTAGGGAGAGGTCTCTGTTAGGCAAATGATTAATCTTGGAATAATAAAAAATTGCAGCTGGAATCAAGAGCCTGGCTGATGCAGACAATAAAACCATAGGAAGGAGTAGAGAAAGAAGAGATGGCTTAGGGTTGCTGGGCTCAGAAATCTCCCCGTCTGTGTGGCTGCTTGATTTCAACCCCCCCTGCAGAGGATTTGAGCCCTGCACAAATTAATCCAACTGCTGACATGGAATAAAAAGGGAGAATATAGGAGGGAAAATCTACCTGAAATAGAAGTGATACCTGCATTGGGGGAGGCAGCCAGCCCACAGTTTATACCCCATGTGTAACAGCTTCTGTAAGGAGGGATGGAAACAGAAACCAGAAGGAAAATCCCACTCTGTATTGATCTGCAGATATGGGGATCTCCTAATTTTTGCCATGAATTATGCAGTGAATAATATTTTGGCATAGCAGGACTGCATAAAAATAACAAGCTGGGATGTCTTTGGGATTCATTTCAGCTTAAAATTCCCTTAAATACGGGCTTGAGCCCAATACCTGCTCAGCAAATCAAGATGTGCAGTCACTTGGTTCCCAAATCTTTTTACTCCTAAGGGTCTCAAGGGCTTTGCAATCATGAACATGGCAAAACATGAGACATCAAGGTGTCCACAAAGTACAATATGGGAGCTACCAGCTTAAAGATGCTAAAGACCTGGGATCTCATGATGTGCTCTCATCTCAGGTCCTCTCTAAAGGTGATGGAGGTGAGGACTTATGAACCACATGGCAGAAGATCTTCTGGACCACCCTAATACATCCAGAAGTCCTTGGCTGAGGTTTAGGGTATGATGGGTGAGCCTAAGAGAACTGGTTATGTGATGTGTCTGACCATACTTAGGCTTTGACTTCGATAAATAGAGTAGAGAGAGGGTCTTCTCTTGATTTGCCCAAAGTCTCACCACAGATTTTAAGATTTTGACCTTAAATGTGAATCCTCATCATGACAACGTATTCAGCTCACCAGGAAAATGATGTTTTTCAGCTGCTCCTCAACATTTTCCAAATTGGCAGGAGGAAGATGTCCCTCCCCTCTTCTCCTTCTCCTTGGAGCCAGATGCCCTTGGAGACTGCTTGATGGTTCAGGGTTTTAAGCCACAGGGATGCTCACTTCTGGGCTGTGTATCCCAGGCATCCAGCTTGCTGCAGGGCTTGGCAGATGATCCAGATTCCTTGGCCTGGCCCTCGACCACAACTTCATCTTCAGATGCCAGGAGCAGTAACACTGCCCCTGGCTATCCACGGAGCCAGAACTGCCACTCGAAACCAAACCAGGAATAAAGGAGGAACAGTCACAGAGATTTTGTGAGCAAGACACACGTAAACAAAGATGTTTTGCATTTGGAAACCACAAAATTCAGTAGTTTACAAAGAATTCCTTGTGCCCACCCCCCCCTCTAACACTCCCTGTTCTCTTCATTTATATTCTCCCATGCTGTCTCTTGTCCTACTGACCTTCCCTCATCATGCCCTAGAGAGAAAAACAAGAGCAAAACACATCCTCACCAAAAGCCCAGCACCCTGGGGGCAAGGCAGATGTGTGCATTGACTTTTTGGGGACATGGATGGAGAAATGCCCATCTGGGAAAGGATTATACATTATTTAATCCAGATTGCTCCTGCTTTGGGTCCAGAACTACCAGGGCTGGAAAGCATCTCTTAAACCACTGTGTGTTAGAGAGCATTACAAGTGTTTTAGCTTTCTCCCCACTGCCTCCCAGTACTGACACCATTCTCATCATTGTTCTCTTCCACCTTCTCCATCCTCTGCTCCAGATTTAGGAAGAGGTGGGAAGAGCTACAATGCCAAGAAGAAGAGATGAGGGAGATCAGCTGGACTGGGATGTTAACTGCTGGAAGGTGTCTCTGGTGGTTCCCATCCCTCCAGGAAGCCCTTTGTCTGGATCAAATTCCAAAACCAAGCTTCATAACTAAGCACCAGTCACAGACAGAGCCTGGCCAGAGCCCAGCTCCCTCAAACTTGGACACCTCAGATGTCCACATCTTTATTTCCAAGTTTGGTGCAGCTCTCAGCACACACATTTGGGGCCACATCTTCCCTCACTGATGCCTTCAAGTGCTTTTGCTCAGCCAGAGAAAGAAAAATAATCCTGTGTTTCATTTTCTTTCCCTGCCTTGTTGTTTCCAGTCCTCCAAACCATGTGCACCTTCTCCCTTGGCCCCTCTGTGAAAACTGATACCAAGCCCAGCAAGCTCTTCCTCTTGCTTAAGGAGTTCAGTTTGTACAACTGAAATCTGGGAAATTCAGACCAGAAAGAAATAAAAAGAGCAGAGGAAATATCCCCAAGGGAACATGGGAGGGCCTCAAGCACCAGACTTCCCACCAGTCACAGCTTCATCCAACCAACAGCAATGGGTTTGGTTTAGGATGGGATACCCCAAGACTCAATATGATGCTGAGGACCAATACCCACTCTCTGTAAAACTCTCCTCTACTCTGATGATTTTGCCCAATAAAAAAAGAAAAAACACAACCTCCCCCCAAAAAACCCCAAAAACAAACTATCAAGAAGTAAAGAAAATTAAATCTCAAATTCCAAGCTCTGAACCTGACCACAGGAAGTGTTTTATTCCTGTCAACCTTTCCACAGCCCACTGGGAACCTCTCCATTGCCTCTGAATTTATGGGGAAGATATTAAGTTACTGCAAGGATGACCCAGATGAAAGGTAGCTACAGATGCAGAGGGAGGGAGAGAAAGAAACAGCACAAACAGTTGTGATTTCATTTTTATTTCACTGAATAAACCAGGCTGAGTAACATCAGATCAAAACACTTCTCCAGTCCACGTGTGTAGAAGAATTCTGAGAAAAACTGGAAACTTCTTACACCAGGGTCTTGTTTCCTTCATAAAAAAGATAGGAAAATCTTAAATTCTTAAATATAAGAGCCACGGCTGGTCCTCTCCAGCCAAAAGGAAAGATGTCTTGTCTGGGCAGTGGAATAAACTCAAATAACTGAGCTGAAAAGATGCCCCACCAAATGCTGGACTTTTTACCTGAAAGAACGAAATAATGAACAAAAGAAAAAAGGAGAAAAAATTGGTTTAATTTGCCTCTTTGGTAAAAAATTCCAGCCAAAGTGTGGAGTTCTCTCTTACCTCCCATGTTTTATAGGACCATGGAATGCTTTGGGTTGGAAGGGAGATTTAAAGGTCATCTAATCCAACCCTCCTGCAATGAGCTGGGACATCTTCAACTAGATCAGGTTGCTCAGAGTGCTTAAGCAGGCTGAAGTCTCAAGTTAATCAGGTGCCAAACTTGCCTCTTCTCAGGCCCCTTGAGTTTATTCCACTGCCTAGACAAGACATCTTTCCTTTTGCCTGGAGAGGACCAGCTGTGGCTCTTCTTAGATTGAAGAATTCAAGATTTTCCCATAGTTTTTATGAAGGAAAACAAGACCTTGGTGTAAGAAGTTTCCATTTTTTCTCTTGAAGCCACAGATGGGAAACATGCCTACCTGTGAACATTTTGGATGAGAGTGGCTCAATAAGTCCTTTTTTAACACCAAGAGAGCCGGGCTGATCTGCTGGGTGGGTAGGTGCCTCCTTCAACCACACCAAATCTCTTGGCATGAGCAACTCTGGAAGCTTTGGGGGTCTCCAGACCATAGCAGGCATCTTACCAGGCGTGCACAGGATGTTCTTAATTGGTAGATGGACACTGATCCTTCTGCTGGGGTGGGAAACATGGCTTTGGGGTGGGAAACATGGCTTTGGGGTAGGGAAACATGGCTTTGGGGTGGGAAACATGGCTTTAGGGTAGGGAAACATGGTTTTGAGTCAATGGTGCAAAGATGCAATATATGCAATGGGAAAATATTCAGCTTGGTGGTTTTGATTGGAGCAGAGAGCATTTCCAACAACCTCTCAGAGCTGACTTGAGGAAGCAGCTCCTGGTTGTATCTTGATGGCAACTTCAGCTCTGGGAAGATGCTCCCCAGAGGAATGCAGGGGACATCCAGCAGGCAGGAGTAACCTTGGGTGTCTAACTAAGGATCCACACATCCCCTTTTCATGCCTCTGTGTACGAGGCAAACATGACTGCTGCAGGCCACACTGGATATCCTAAAAAACATGCTAAAAAAACCCAAAACACCTTTCTGTCTTTCTCCTCTAATGATATTCTTAGAAGGAGAACTTTGGCTTCTGGTTGGATCAGCAATGAGCTGATGAATAATATCCGATGAGCATAGAATAAAATAATGGAATTACAGAATCTTTTTGGTTGGAAAAGACTCAGATCATCAGGTCCAACCACTAACCTAGCACTACCAAGTCCACCACTAAACCACCTCCCCCAGCACTACATCTACACAGCTTTTAAATCCCTCTGGGGATGGTGATTCCATCGCTTCCCTGGGTAGGACAGGTTGAGTCCAGGCTTAGAGTCAGGGTCAGAAAATCCTGCTTTTTGATAAGCCTGGTAGTGCCCCTTTGATCTCCCAGCTCCTTCCCACCCTTCACAAGACAGTTCAACATTACACCTCTTGTTAATTATTCATCACAGTCCATATTTGCTTAGGTAACAGTTCACATCCTGAACTCCCCTGACCCAGTCTGGGTTGTAGATTAGCAAGAGCTGAGGCAGTGCTGATGGAGGGTGAGCATGATGGACCAGCTCTTCTTGCTTCTGTAAGAAGTTTCAGGATGACTTTGCAGTGTTTTGAAGCATGCATGATCTTTGCTTCTCATTTCTGTCCCGGAGGAGTTCCCAAGGTTTAGGTTGGAGGTGTCATATGAGTGAAATTAAACTCAGGTTTGTGAGGCAATGATTAAAGAACAACTTCAGGTCTTGCAGATCCCTTCCTTGGAGAATGATGGGTTGGGTGGTGAGCTGGGGCACAGGAGAAATAGAGGAGACAAAGAAATAAGGGGTCTGGGGAGGGACTTTTCATACAGCCCCTTAATGGTTACTCCAGGGAGGGAATGACAGGGTCATGGGTGGCAAGGAAGCACCAGGGCTGAGTAGAATCACAGCATCACAGATTGGTTTGGGTTAGAAAGGACCTTAAAGATGATCTGATTCCAACCCCCCTGCCATGGGCAGAGACACCTCCAGGTATCTCCAAGCCCCATCCAACCTGAGCTGAGACACTGCCAGGGATGGGGCAGCCACAGCTTCCTTGGGCAACCTGGGACAGGGGCTCAGCACCCTCACAGGAAAGAATTTCTTTCTAAGATCTCATCTCAATCTCCTCTCTTTCAGCTAGAAACTCTTCTCCCTTGTCCTATCACTCTACATCCTTATAAATAATCCCTCCCCAGCTTTCCTGGAGCCCCTTCAGGCACTGGAAGGCTGCTCTTGGGTCTCCACAGAACCTTCTCTTCTCCAGGCTGAACAACCTCAACTCTCTCAGCCTGGCTCCAGAGCTGCTCCAGCTCTCTGAGCATCTCCATGGTCTCCTCTGGACTCACTCCAACAGCTCCATCTCTTTCTGGTGTTTTGGGGCCCAGAACTGGACCTAGAACTGCAATGGGATCTCACACGAGTGGAGCAGAAGTTGAGAACCCCCTCCCTTGACCTGCTGGTTATTCTGCTTTTGATATAACCCAGGACCAAGTCATCCTTCTGGGCTGAGTTGCTCTATCCAGTGCTGGTTAGGTCCTGCTTGGAGGATCCATGTGACTTCTCAGGAATTATGGGGTGATTGCACCATAGGTGATGAGAGGAGTCCTCCACCTTTTTCTGAGCTTGAAGAGGGAGGAGAAACTTGGGTCAGGGCTGTGGGTGAAAAAAATCCTCTGGAGTTGGATGTGGAAAACAGCCTGTTGCTGTTTATGGAATGATAGAATGGTTTGGGTTGGAAAACACCTTAAAGATCATTTATTTTCTACCTTGCAGGGGCACCATGGGCTACAATGGGCACTGCCAGTGTCAGGGAGATTTTTCTTCTGCAAGGCAACCTAAAGATTGTTCAAATGCAGCTCCATGCTGAAGGTGATCCACGTGCAAATCCTGCACAAAAAAATATGGTGGTGTCTGAGTCTGAGACTGGTTCTGCTGTTAACTCTCCTTCAAATAAATTAATGCAAAAACCTGCTAAAAGCTGCCCAGGGAGTAACTTCTCTGGACTGAACCTCTCCCTAATTTCTCACCTTAGGAGAATGGGGCAAGTAAGGTCTCTGTAGAGCTGGAAGCCAAGGATGGTCCTGCAGATGGGAGCCTCCCTGAGACAAAGGAACCAAAACTGTACTTGACAGGCATCACTTTTATGGCTTCAGGACATATTTGGTTTGCCCTGGAGGATTTTGGAACTAGCTGGAACTAGATGATCTTTAAGATCTCTTCCAACCCAAAGCTCTCTATGATTCTATGATTTTATATCCTGTATTCCCTGGCACAGTTACTGCAAGGATCTCAGGTCTAGGGGTTAGACTTAGTGATCTCTTGAGGTCCCAGAAATTCTTGAGGACCCTGAAATTCTGTGATTCTGTGATCTGCTGGCCAGCAGGGTACAAGCCAGGTCTCTGCTGGCCACCAGAGACTGCCATGGGCAATGGCAACTACATTACTCCTTGGTGTGCCTTCAAAACCTGAACTTTTTGTCAACATTGAGAGTTTGTGTCCTGCTGCACCCTCTGTGACCCATGTGCTGTGCAGAGGAGGGTGAGGTAACTGGGGAGCAGAAGGAAGAGCCTGAGCACAGCATGATGCTGCAAGGAGAGGAGAGGATGCTCCTTCATCAGGCATGGCCCTCACCTTTCTCCTCTGAAGGAAAATCCACTGGGGAAGCTGGGGTTCAGTCTCCTGCATGTAATCCTCTCTCCAGCCACATCTTCTGATCTTCACATCCTCTGCTTCCTGACTCTGTGTCAAACACAGAGGGATAGAGGCAGGCTGGTGCTAGGCTGCCTGGCTTCTGGGCTGCTCATCATCCTTTCTGGGCCCCTCAGTTCAGGAAGGAGATTGAGGTGCTGGAGCAGGTCCAAAGGAGGCAACTGGGCTGGTGAAGGGATCCAGCACAGATCCTATGAGGAGAGGCTGAGGGAGCTGGGGGTGTTGAGGCTGGAGAAGAGGAGGCTCAGGGGAGACCTCATCACTCTCTGCAACTCCCTGAAAGGAGGTTGGAGCCAGGGGGGGGTTGGTCTCTTTTCCCAGGCAACTCTCAGCAAGACAAGAGGCCATGGTCTCAAGTTGTGCCAGGGGAGGTTTAGATTGGCGATTAGAAAGAATTTCTTTCTGGAGAGGTTGATCAAGCATTGGAATGGGCTGCCCAGGGAAGGGGTGGATTCTCCATGTCTGGAGATATTTCCAAAGAGCCTGGATGTGGCACTGAGTGCCGTGGGCTGGGAACTGCAGCAGTAGTGGATCAAGGGTTGGACTTGATGATCTCTGAGGTCCCTTCCAACCCAGATGATTCTATGGTTCTATGACTCTTGTATTTGCTCAGCTGTGGCTTTTTCCACTTTGGAGGAGTTTCCCTAAAACCAGCAATGATGGTGGTGATGATGGGGAGAAATGGTTGCCTTTTGTTCCCTCCTTGAAAAAGGCTATTTAAAGAGGCAGGTAAATAAATAAAGGAGTTTTCCCTACCAATACAGGGGGTAAATACCCTGCTCTCTCTATATATATAAAAGCTTTGGGCATCACAACAGTTTCAGTAGCCTGATTTCCAGTGGAAAGCACCTGACAACATGGTGCAATAAGGAAAGTACCTGGCAGTACCCAGAGACTGGGAATTGCTCTGCTCCCACCCTTTCTGCACAACACTGGGTGGGAGGGGGTCTTGCACCTGTACTCTCTCCTCTGCCTTTCATACCCTCTTGCACAGCCCATCCTTCAAGCTGGGACTGAGGTGATGTCCAGGGATGCCCAGGGTGATGTCCAGGGATGCCCCAGCAATAGAATGGTTGCTGAATAAGAAGAGCCACTGCTGCCCTCCTGGGATTTCCCAGAGACACCTGAGGCTGAGCCCTGGGTTAGGTTACCCTGGGTGGTACCCAGATGGGTCCCCTGGGTACCCCAAAAGCATCACCATGTGCCTCTGTCATGGTCTCCTCCCAGCCCAAAAGGATTTGCTTGCTCCTTTCTTCAGACTTTTTATTCCAGATTTCAACCATGGTGCAGGGTCATGTTTGGGGTATTCTGCTGAGGTAAAACCTTATCTGTCAGTGGGACAGTCTTCTCCTCCCATCCCCTTATCCTGCTTACTAGTGAATCACAGAATGGTTTGGGTTGGAAGGGACCTTGAAGATCATCTAACTCAACTCCCTTGTCATGGGCAGGAACACCTTCCACTTGAACAGGTTGCTCCAAGCTCCATCCAACCTGGCCCTAGACACTTCTGGAGAAGGAGCATTCCAGGACTCAACAGGTATTGTCATAGCTGAGAAAAATATATATTGGAGAGGACTTTAAAGCTATTGATTCAGGGTGTGAATCAACATCTGATACTTCTCCAGTAGGCAGAGTTCCTCATGCAATGGGGTTGTCCTCATCCCATGAGTTACTGGAAAAGTATGGAAAAGACAGCCCTGTCCTGCCAGGAAATCCATCCAATAGTATGTTCCTGTGGTTATTTTAATTTTTACATAGAAAAAAATCTGTTACACAGGTGAAGCACCTCATGGACAAATGGGGAGAGCTGTAGGTTTGGTTTTGTTACATATGTTCAGAGGTGGAAGGTGTTGGTGCTGTTGTTGGTGGATGTGGTTTTTATTTTAAGGTTTCTATCCCTAATGTGGGATTGCTCACATCACTGCAGGGAAAAACACTCAGACAGCCAGAGTGTGGACCAGCTGCGTTTCCTCCTTCTGGGACACGTTGCAGCAGGACAGATACTCAAGTGCTCAGCTCTCAGCACCTCTTAAAAAATCTTTCCCCTTGCTCTGGGAACTGTCCTGGCTCCAGCCTCTGCAAACACTCCTCATGTGTCACTGAACAGAGAGGAAAAAAAACCAAGAATCATCAACTGCAGAAACACCCAAGCCCCATAAGGAACCTAAATAAAAATCATCCCCTCAAGAAAAAGCAACAATTTGGATTTTTTTTTTCTTCTACTTTTGTTCCCTGACTCCCTTAGGTATTTTATAGGAGTGTCTGAGGCATTGCTCTCTGCCCTGATGAGAAGGCTCTGGTCCTGCAGTCTCTGCCCCAGCAAAGCCCTCCCTGTCTGGAGAACTTTTCAGAGAAAGTTTCCTCCAACTCCTCAGCTGGGCAGGCTGCCAGCAACGCCAGCCCCTCCGGGCTCATCAGAAGAGACCTTGTACTACATTTTCCACTAGACTTATCTAATCTTGGCTTGAGTCCATCTAGTGTTTGTGCAGTAATTACCTCACTAGGCAAAACAGTTCCACTGCCTAATTGTCTTCACTCTCAGGAAATTGTGCCTAATAGGCAGCTAAATTTAATCTCCTCCGCCTCGCTCCATCCACCGCTGCAAACCTGCCCAGCCCTTCTCCCTCTGCTCACAGCTCTGTAGGTGAAGCCCTCCTCTGGCATGATCAGCTCTTATTTCTCCAGGTCAGACGTGTAAAATTACTTCCTAGGGCTCTTGTGAGCTGCAGCCATCATCCTTGACTTCTTTCTTCAACTTTTTTCTGCAGCCTTGCAGACCACGTCCAAAGTGTGTTCAGCTGCCAAGTGCAGTGAGCTCTTTCCCTAGCCCAGGAAGGTAAAGAGAAGACAGAGATTTTTTAAATCTTCACTTACAGGTTTTCCAGAGAAGTTGTGGCTGCCCCATCCTTGGATGTGTTCAAAGCCCCCCTTGGATGGGGCTTGGAGCAACCCCTGGTCTGGTGGGAGGTGTCCCTGCCCATGGCAGGGGGGTTGAAACCAGGTGATCTTTAAGGTCCTTTCCAACTCAAACCATTCTGTGATTCTATGATTCTCTCATCATGAGCCTCAAAAACTTCTTCTTTTTTTTTTTTTTTTTTTTTTTTTTTTTTTTTTTTTTTTTCCCCACTCTCTTTCAATGACTGATGTATCCTTTATTTTCTAAATGGCAGGTGAATGTTTGCAGACGATCAAGAAGATGGATCTTTAAATAAAATGTCATGTATTTTACTGGATGAATTGGCACTGCTGGAACACAGTGAGTTTAAGGGCATAGCAGTAGCCATGAGTCCTGTTACAATCCAAAAGAGTCCTTGTCCCTGGTCTCCCCCTAGTTTGAATTTACAAATATTTTTGGTGAAATATCTTTAGTCAAAGAGTCAGTAGACGTCATGAGTGTTTCCATGTTGCTTCTCATCTTAAAGTCTTTCCCACGAATCTTGAATACAGCAGCAGGGAAAATCCAAAATTCTGAAGTCTGTATTTTGGGCTGTGGAAGATCATGACCTTTAGGTGCATCTGCTGCTAGAGAGGAGCAAATCTGAGGGCTGGGGGAAGCAAGGATCAGGTGGGGTTCTCCTCTGGTGTGTGCTGTGTAGATATTTAAAAGGTGTGTGCTAGGGGAAGTTATCAGGAACATCAAGATGAACCCATATTTGACAGGCATCACATGAGGAGAGAACAGTGCCTGGGGAGAACTGCCACATGAGAAAGGGCAGGACCTCTTCTCCCAGCCCCTGTCCCCTGAAAGAGAAGGTGACTTTGCTCTGCACCCCTCTGCCACTTAGAAAAACTGCAAGAATGCAACTGGGTTTCACAATGGGTGTTAGAAACTTGCCCTCAGCCAACCCCCTCCAGACTTTGCACTTTTGTCATATTTGGCCATGCCCAAGCCCTAGGTACCTGTGTCTGTACAGGAACCACATGTTCAGTTTGCTACCTAGCTGTGCCCTTGAGCTTTGCTTCTCAATACATCATGTCCTGTAACACCAGATGTCTTTAGGAACCCAACCTTGAGTTGGGTCTCTATCTTCTACTGAAAAGAGCAGCAGCAGGTTCAGGATATGGGGGCAGCCAAACATCTCAGTGGGCTTGGAACTGGCTGAGACATCAGCTGCTGTTTCATGTCCATTCTGCCTGCCCCAGTGTTTCCCCAAAATGTGCCCTTTGCCACAGCTCCACGATGAATAATCTCTGTACCCACACCTACACAGCCTCCTTCCTAAAACTCCACGCAGCTGCCTCACCTTCCCTACACTGATTTTTCCACCAGCTCCTTTCCAAGAGGTTTCTAATTACTATTTTCCAGCTCACAGCCATATGAGACTGGCCTAGCAGAGCCTCATGGTGGGAGTGAGTGGGAGGAAAAAAAAAAAAAGGCTGTGTTTGAGCTCAGGTGATTGCACCATCCTGGTAGAACCAGTTTCCCAAATGAGTCGCATCCTGCTGGGCTTTTAACACCTCCGGGTTGGCACATCCCCCGTCTCTCTCATGTCTGTGCTATCCCCAACCCCTGGTGGGAAGGAGGTTAATTTTTTCCCTGAGAACACCTATAGATGGTGGGAAAACAGGGATGTCCTCCTTCACCTCCTCCTTCTTGAGCCATCACTACTCGAGTGCCTGTTTTAGCGCTGCAAAGGCTTCCACAGAGGACTTGACCCTGGGCTGCTTGCCGGACAGAGCCACAGCTGGCCAAGAGCTAAGGAGAGTTTGCTACTACATTGCATCCCAGATTGCCTTTAGGTCTTCAATCATTTCAGGGATTTCAGCCACTTTTTGCAGGACCCAGTGCAACAAGTTCAGTTTGTGCTGAGAGCTGTGACATGCCCCATGTCAGTAAAGAAGATCAAGGCTGAAGGGGATGTTACACCCAACCTCCAGGCTGAAGAATTGTAAGAGATGTAGATGAAATAGGAAAGTGCTCATGTTAAGGCCTCGATGAGTTTTTGGGTCCCAAGTGTTGATGGAAATACCATTTGCCCTTGCAAAAGCAAACAAGACACATGGCAGATTGCAACCAGGGGGGGCAGGAAGCACAGAGCCTCATGGTGCCCTTCCTAAACAAAGGCATTTTTCAAAGGCAGGACCAGCCAAGGCTTGTAAAATACTGACTCCATGTCCTGGGATCTCTGCAGGGTCCCAGGGTAGAAGCCAGCTCTGATAGGATGTTGTTTTGGTTTTTTTTTTTTTGCATGTTAAGAATCTTTGGTCAGTTTTCTGTAGCAAAACAATCACAGCAACAGATGCACAAACTCACACACACACAAAATACTCCCATGGCTTCTCTTCCCTCATGGCCAGAAATTTAATGATCAAACTTTTGGCCCCGTTAAAACCCCTTTGAAGTCAGAGAGGCTGAGGTTTTGTAGTTGTTTTTCCTAAAGCTCTCTGTAACTGCTGACATATGCTGCACATATGGTTTCAATGGGATTGGACTTCCGATCAGTTTTGTTTTTCTTTTCTTTTGGACTTGACAACGTCCCTACTCACCATCCACCTTTCCACGAGGAAGGGACTTTTAATAAGATTCCCAGAAAGAAATTCACTTCTGCAAATTCATCACAAATATAACAAATAATATCTCCTTTTCATTTTTTTTCCCTCCCCCTCCCTTTGAAATCTGTGGGAGTTTGCTCAAAGGAGAGAAGCTTTAGGTGGGACCATGCTTTACTTCCCCAAATGCCCTCAGGCAAAATTATTAAAGAGTAATTACACATCTCTGCAGATGCACTGGGAATGCACAGATCACTTGGTTGAGTTAAGACAGCACTGAATCTGCAAGCAGGCAGCTGTGCTTTTATTTGTAGCATGGAAATTTTATGTAAGTCCCAGTGGCAAATGAGATGACCCTTGGTAAGGTGCTGCTCATGGCAAGAGGTTAGAATCTGGCTCCATCTCTCAAAAGAAATGGGTGGTCTTCTGCAGTTATGAAGGTGACTGCAGACAGCAAGAATCCTCTCTGGGATTTCCTTTTAAAAACCATTATCAGGGTTAAAGGTATCTCTTGAGCATGAACATACTCTTGTGGCTTCCAGTACTTGAATGGAGCCTAAAAGATAGCTGGGAACAGACTTTTTAGCAGGGCCTGTGGAAATAAGACAAAGTGTGATGGTGTTAAACTAAACAAGGGGAGATTCAGACAGGAAAGAAGGGAGAAATATTTTACAGTGAGGGTGGGGAGACGTTGGAAGAGGTGTCATGAGAGATGGGAGATGCCCCATTCCTGGATACATTCCACTTCAGATTGAATGGGGCTCTGAGCAGCCTGGTTGAGGATGTCCCTGCTTACTGCAGGGGTGTTGAACTAGATGAGCTTTAAAGGTCTCTTCCAACCCCTTCTGTGATTCTGTGAACATCTTCTAGGTATCAAAACTAGGTCAGGACCTTCAGTTTTTGAAGACCACCAGAGACCTCCATGAATTCAGAGCCAGAGGCAAAAGTCCTCCTCATCATTTTGTGAAGATCTCGGTGTCAGAGCAGATTTTGGCCCTGTGTATTTTAACAAAGCACTTGCTGTGTGAAAGCAGAAAAATGCTCAACCCCATCCTGTGTCCAGACAACAGGGAGACCCTGATGCCTCCAGAAAGAGCTGCAGGGCTTTCCTCCACTGTGTGATGCCAGAGGGCAGATTCTGCAGCACCCAGGCAGCTACTGGTGGTCAAATCATGTCAGCACCTGTGGTGCTTGTGAAACTTTCACCACCTTAGTTTCCTTCTGGACCCCTCTGATCTCTCTGTTTGCCCTATGAAATTCCTGTGGTTCTGTCATTTCTCATTCCCTTTGGAAATACTTGATCCTATGTTGAACCCTTCTGGTCCTCCCTCTGTAGTAGTACTTCTTGAGTGACTCCTGAGGCAATGAACCCTCCAGGCTCATCAGATGTTAGGTAAAATCAGAAGAGTTAGTGTGAAAATTTGGCCTACCCTTTCCAATGCAGCCAAATACTCCCAAAGGAAGCTTTTTCAGAAGTCTTATTTTATTATGTATCTGTTTTATTAAAGAGCTGTTGCATTTCTTTTTTTTTTTTCTTTTTTTTTTTTTTTTTTTTTTTTTTTTTTTTCCTCCAGAAGTGAACTTTGCATTTACCTACACTGATAAAAACGGTTGTGAACTTTCCTGACCCACAGCCTGGAGCTTATGAAGTTCACAAGATGCAAGATTAACCCCAGGGCAGAGAAATTTCTAGGCTGAAGTCAGCTGATAAAAGCAGAATGCAAAATCACTGCTGGGCTCACTTTGCCAAGATAAAAGTTCACTATCGGTGAGTTTGCAAGCACTTGCAAAATGCTTATGTAATGGAAGAGTAAAGGTCATGTAAGTACTTGGATTGGAAAGAAGTAGATGTGGAGATGTATAGAACATTTTGCCCAGTTTATAAAGCTCTGCTCTAAGGAAGCACTCGTGTCACACCCTTGTCTCAAGTTCTCACGAAGGAAATAAAGTAATGAGTGAGCAAGATTTACTCTTGAGATTCCCAGTATAAATATATCTTGTCCATTCATGCTGCTTTATGCAATGCCAGCTGCTCTACCAGTCCAACAGGCATTTTTAAACTGGGACTTGAGCATGATCTCAACCTTCCTCTTCCACATATCATTTTCTACCCTTATCTCTTGGAAATAAATGCTTTCCCCCTTCATTAGCATCACCTGTGCCCTCCAGGTATGAGGTGGTCTAACTGGTACAAGACAAATTAAATGCAAGACACTTGTTCTCAAGGTTTGCTGCTCTCAATTACACCTAGAGAAGCTGGTGCACCCAACATCTTGCTTTCTCCAGCTCTCTCAGGTGGTTAATAAGACATAACTTCTATTGCAAACCTCTTTTGGTTCAGTTAATCTGGTGTTCCATACCCTTTGTTTGCCTTGTACTGTGTTTCAGACAACCTGGGTTATGCTCTGTCAGTCTCCAGACTTTGCTCTCTTGACCTCAAATGCCAAGATGCCAAATGGGATTTAGAGGAAAATTCCCTGAAGTGTCCTAGTCTGAGTGAAAAGAGTAAAGTGGGAGGGTTTAAGGGATGAGATGGGGGCTTACAGCGAGAAGGGACATATGTCCAAGCAGTGGACAAGTCCCCTGCTAGTCCCAGGTTAGGTGATCTGGCTTGAGGCACATGTCCCCTGGTCTGTTCAATTAATAAAACTAATGAAATCACTTTTATTAGAAAAGCACCATCCTGATCAAGAGTTTGCATGACTCTGGGTGACATCTGAGCACCTTACAGCTGAGGTGGTGTTACCCACACCCAGCAACACCTCCCTGCTCACTGGAAAAGAGGTGAAGGAGCAGGGTTTGTTGGATAATAAAAGGAGCAATCTCTGAGCTGACAGCAACAATCTGATTTCTCAGCTGCTTGGCATGCACAGTGCTTGGGTCCCTGTGCTGAGCAGCACCCATTGCTGCCTGCTGACTCCAAGCTAATAAATTGCCAGGCCAGTGACACATGGCTGAGGTTAAGGTGAAAAGATAGCAGTTGTAAATATGGCATTTTTTTCTCAAGGCTACAGAACTCTGAGCAATCTAAATGTGCTGGGTGTTTTCAGCTAGACAGTTCTGCTGATTAAATGGTGGGACAAAGACTTTTTCCTTTGCAAAGTTCATCCTGGGAAGTTCTGTTGGTTTAACTACAAGCTGCTGTGTCAGGAGAGTTCACTAGAAGTGAACTCCACTCTCCTGGAGTTCAAACTGTGTTCATCTCCTTTGGAAACCAAAGGGAAAGTTCAGAGCAAGCTCCAGGTGAAAGATAAAGAGTTCATTTGCAGTTAGGATGCCAGCACATTGAGAGCTCTGTAACCACAAGCAATGAACTTGTGTTCAGTGAACTTGAACAGAGGTTTTTGGTGTAAAACTCTTTTGTTTCATGTTAAAAAATGAGGCACATTTTGCAACAGGTTGCCCAGAAAAGCTGTGGCTGCCCCATCCCTGGAAGTGTTGAAGTGGTTGGATGGGGCTTGGAGCAACCTGGTTGAGTGGGAAGTGTCCTTGCCTTTGGCAAGGGGGGTTGTAATTAGATGTTCTTTAAGGTCCCTTCCAATCCAAACCATTCTATGATTCATAGGATAATTTAGCCTGGAAGAGATCTCAGGAGGTACCAGTCCAACGTGCTGCTCCAAGCAGGGATGGATTCAAGCCTCTGGATATCTATACATGTCCTTTGAAGTGCTCATGGCTGGCAGGAGCTTCACTCCAGCTGTCAGACTGAGGCAGCCTGGTCTGAATCATCCCTGGCTCTCAGGAATACTGGGTTTCCAAAATATTTGCCCTGAATACATCCCAGAAGCATTCATGCCCTCGTGTCTTAAATCTTATCAGCTTCCAGTCAGGGATCTTCCCCATGCCATGGGCTTGATGGGAATGTCCCCAGGGATAGCCCCTTGGTTTCTCTTTATTTGAGCATCAGTGATGCATAACACTACCAGTGGTTCTGTGAAGTGGGGAGATCCCAATCTGATTTATTACCTGGGATCCACTCATTAGAGATCTATAATTTCCAGGAGTCCTTGTGCAGAAAAAGAACAACTTCCATAGGCTCTCAGGGGAAAAATCATGATTTCCAGAGACTGTGTAGCATCTTCCTTAAAATTTCCTCACAGCACCTTGCAGCTGAGGTTACAGCAGATACCTTATTTCAGCCTCACCAGCTAATTACATGCTGCAAATGCAGCTAACAACTATGGTCTCACAGTGCACAGAGAGAAAAAAAAAAAAAGAAATAAAGATGGACAGATACACATTATCTATCCTGAGCAAGCTGTTAATTTTACACTGACGACAGCAAAGCCCTGAGGTCTCAGAGTGCTCTTTGCTGACTGCTGACAGAGGCTTTATTCATGGTGTTCAAATTGTGGCCTTCTTGTAGCATTCAAGGTCCCTTGGTCTTCCTCTGGAGAAATGGCCTTGAGGGGAGCATTTGTTTTCCCATGTGTCTGGCAGGTCAGGGGCTGAGGACTTGAAAATTGCCCAGGCACACGTCATCCAGCTCAGGGAGGTCAAAGGAGTCATTCTGTGTAAAAAAACTCTGGCTAGGGAAGGATTTGAAACATCCAACTTGCCCCTGTACTCAGCTCTGGTGAGGCCACAGCTTGAGTCCTGTGTCCAGTTCTGGGCCTCTCAGCTCAGGAAGGAGATTGAGGTGCTGGAGCAGGTCCAAAGGAGGCAACTGGGCTGGTGAAGGGATCCAGCAGAGACCCTATGAGGAGAGGCTGAGGGAGCTGGGGGTGTTGAGGCTGGAGAAGAGGAGGCTCAGGGGAGACCTCATCACTCTCTGCAACTCCCTGAAAGGAGGTTGGAGCCAGGGGGGGGTTGGTCTCTTTTCCCAGGCAACTCTCAGCAAGACAAGAGGCCATGGTCTCAAGTTGTGCCAGGGGAGGTTTAGGTTGGAGATTAGAAAGAATTTCTTTCTGGAGAGGGTGATCAGGCATTGGAATGGGCTGCCCAGGGAAGGGGTGGATTCTCCGTGTCTGGAGCTATTTCCAAAGAGCCTGGATGTGGCACTGAGTGCCATGGGCTGGGAACTGCAGCAGTAGTGGATCAAGGGTTGGACTTGATGATCTCTGAGGTCCCTTCCAACCCAACCAATTCTATGATTCTATGATTCTATGAACTTGAACTGACTGTGAATTGTGCTGCCCAAGGGGACTCAGTCCCTGAGATCCGAGGGCCACTGGTTGCAAAGGCAGTGGGAAGAACTTGGGGCTGTGTTGGTTTTTAACCCAGGTGGATGCTGGGCATGGTTAGGTGGAATTTGTGTTAAGGAACTTAACTTGTCCTGCCCTTTTCTGCCCCCCAAAATAAGCCAATCTGCATCCTGTTCTACCTGCAAGAAGGAACTAGAAGGATGCAGACCTGTTGTAAGGAGTCCAGGGCAGGGCGACAGAGGTGATCCAGGGGCTGGAGCATCTCTGCTATGAGGAGAGGCTGAGGAACTTGGGATTGTTCAGCCTGAAGAAAAGAAGACTCTGGAGGCACCTTAGAGATGCCTTCCAATCCCTGAAATGAACCTACAGGAAGGGTGGAGAGGGTAGGGTGGATGAACTGTGGCTCCAAAAGACCTTGTAGTGGAATCCAAATTGGCTTCAGCAGCTCTCCCCCTTCCTCTGGCTGATATTCCCTTCCCTGGGTTTCCCCATCTCCTTCCCACAGCTTTAAAAAACTTGGGGGTTTTTTACTTTTTTTTTTTCTGTTTCTTGGGCTTTCCTTTCCTTTCCTTTCCTTTCCTTTCCTTTCCTTTCCTTTCCTTTCCTTTCCTTTCCTTTCCTTTCCTTTCCTTTCCTTCCTTTCCTTTCCTTTCCTTCCTTTCCTTTCCTTTCCTTTCCTTTCCTTTCCTTTCCTTTCCTTCCTTTCCTTTCCTTTCCTTTCCTTCCTTTCCTTTCCTTCCCTTTCTTTCCTTTCCTTTCCTTTCCTTTCCTTTCCTTCCTTTCCTTTCCTTTCCTTTCCTTTCCTTTCCTTCCCTTCCCTTTCCTTTCCTTTCCTTTCCTTTCCTTTCCTTTCCTTTCCTTTCCTTCCCTTCCCTTCCCTTCCCTTCCCTTCCCTTCCCTTCCCTTCCCTTCCCTTCCCTTCCCTTCCCTTCCCTTCCCTTCCCTTCCCTTCCCTTCCCTTCCCTTCCCTTCCCTTCCCTTCCCTTCCTTTCCTTTCCTTTCCTTTCCTTTCCTTTCCTTTCCTTTCCTTTCCTTTCCTTTCCTTCCCTTCCCTTCCCTTCCCTTCCTTTCCCTTCCCTTCCCTTCCCTTCCCTTCCCTTCCCTTCCCTTCCCTTCCCTTCCCTTCCCTTCCCTTTCTTTCCTTTCCTTTCCTTTCCTTTCCTTTCCTTTCCTTTCCTTTCCTTTCCTTTCCTTTCCTTTCCACACAAGGTTATTTATTTTGCCAAAAAAATCATAGAATCATAGAATAGTTTGGGTTGGAAGAGACCTTACAGATCACCTAGTTCCAGCTCTCCTGCCATTGGCAGGGACACCCATGGTCACCCATGATCCCACCAGCCCAGGATGCTCCAAGCCCCATCCAACCTGAGCTCCAACACTGCCAGGGATGGGGCAGCCACAGCTTCTCTGGGCAACTTGGGTGAGGGTCTCACTACCCTCACAGCAAAGAATTTCATCCTAATGTCTGACCTAAATCTCCCCTCTTCCAGTTTTAAACCATTATCCCTTCTCCTATCACTACACACCCTTGAGAAAAGTCCCTCCTCAGCTTTATTCTAGGCCTCCTTCAGGTACTGGAAGGTTCTCTGAGGTCTTCTCCAGGTTGAAACAAATCCAACTATCTCATCCCGTCTCCATCTCAGAGGTGCTCAGACCATTCTGTGGCTCTTTAGGAGGGGAAAGGGGAACAAACTCTTTTCAGTAGCAATAAGTTGTAATGTTGGCTTACTGAACAAGGTCAGTCCCAGCCCAGGAAGAGGTGAAGTCCTGATTAGCCATGGTCAATGGTAACATTCTTGACCATTTTTCAGACTGTTTTGAAACACCCAAAGGTGACTTTACCCCCTTTGTATTCTCCCCACACTGGCTCCAAACCCAAGACAACAGTAAGAGCCCATCCTGGGAGACTTCTTTGGTTTTCTTTGGGATGAGATTTGATTTATCACTTTCAGCTTTTTAATTTTAGGTTTCTTTTGCTGATATTGAGGGGGACCCAGGATGGAGGTGTCTTTGCTGTTTTGTATGCATTTCCTTAAATTCATCCTTCCCATTCCATTTGATGAATCCTGTTTGTGTGTGTTTCCTGCAGCTGGTGATGGAGTGGAGGACCATGCATGTCTGATAGAGTCTCTAATTGCATGGCCTGTCTTCTGAGAGTGTAATTAAACAGGCATATTAATCACCACCACTTTCCAATTATTGCCTCCCATGTAGATAGATAGCCCTTAAAAAATCAAGCAGAGATCTAAATCTTTTCAGACTTATTAATAACAGCTCTAGACATGGTGACTTCCTCCACAACCTCTGCTCACCTTTTTGCAATGAGTTATTTATGGCAGCTTGATTTGATTTGAAGACCTTGGTCATTTACATGGTTTAACTGATGGAAGTTATTTCCCTGAAGACTGAAGACTCATATTTGATTTATTTCCTGAGAATAACAATCTGTTTGCAGGTGCTCTGGATCAACAGTGGTTTGTGATATTTCTGTTATTGCTTTACTTCCTAACAGCCTACAAAAAGGCTGTTAAAAGTCTTTATGTTGCTTATTAACAGGAGCTTTGAGTAATATGCAGCTTGACTAACAGATGACCTACATGGATGGCAATGCAGGAGTGGATTATAAACCTGTCAAAAGGCACTTTGGCTTTTAGTTATGATCTTTGGCAGGAGATAAATGCCATTCCTCTCTGAGCTCTATTATCTTAAGCATACCCAAGCCTCCTCTGAAAGAAACTCTTCAGATTTAGTACCCAGCATTTGGCCATTGTGGGATCTGAAGTTGTCTCCTGTAGATGAGGCTATGGGAGGTAGAAGGGGTTCCCAAGGTGAGTAAGGGATTCACTGGGAATTCAGCATTGTGAAGCTGAAATTTTATGAAATGCTGTTTCATGGGAAAGGTTTTCACCTCTGTGACATCTCCAGGTCCTCCACCACTGCAACAGACCCAGAATCCACTCTTGCTTTGGTACTGGGTCTTCTACAGTCCTGAAACCCATGGCTGGGAAGCATCTGTGTGAGCCTTTGTATGAAGGCATTTTTATATTATTTCTTGTTCTTTTGTCTCTAGCTTAAGTATAACATGGTCAGGACTGGTTTTATTGGATACTGGACTTGACTGGTGAAGGACCATAAGCTGTTTTCATAAGGAGGTCATTTGGAACAGGAGAGCTTTCAACCCAGGGTATTTCCAAAGCTCTGAGCAACTGACTCCTTGGTAGATGAGAGTGGAAATGATTGTAAATATCTTGTTGCATTAATTATGCAAATGATCACATTTACCCTGTTAGGAGCTCAAGGAGATCACTCAGTCTGAATGCACACAGGTGTAACTAGAAAGTGAAGCCTAGTCCATCACCTGCCTTGTTTTAGGACCTTTGCAGACCTCCAGTGACCCATAGCTGATCATGGAGTAAAAGCCTGTCCTCAAGGATAGAAACTTGGTTTGAAGCTTTCACAGAAGAACATGGGCATGGAAAGCCCTATAGTACAGCTGTCACTGGGGTACAGAAGCTTTTTTTCCCTCCTTGCTATCCATTTTATTACCAACAGTTCTCATTCCCCTAATTTAATTAGCTAGTGAAAGACCATTTACATTCATTAAATAAATCAGCATTCTGGTTCATTGTGAAGCTAATGACCCAGTCTCTCATTCATGCACTTACAAGGAACTTGATAAACAAAAGGAGCTGCTGCCAGCAAGCACCTGCCCTTCAGAAACACAGCTTTGCCAGCTCCATCCATCCATCCATCCATCCATCCATCCATCCCTCCCTCCAGCCAGCCAGCCAATGGTGGCCACATGGAGAGAGCTTACTATTTAGTTCAAAATTAATTTTGAATTATTTCCCAGTGAAACCCAAATGGTATTTGGGTTTTATTGGTTTGGTCTTGGGTACTGTGAAGGTGGGAGGTCTCAGAGAGTTTTCAGAAACTGAGAAGTAATCACAGTTCAGAGTCAACCATGGAAATGGCTGAAATGAAAAGGATGTGGACATCTTCATGGTGCAGGATCCAGAGTGGAAAACCAGGGATGAGGAAAAAGGTGCAGCTGCTCCTGCAGTGTGTTGGGGACCATGTGGTGAGCTTGGATTCTTCATGAAAAGGAGGATGAGGGAACTATGATCCCAGTGCTGAACTTACATTGGCTGTGGTCATGCTGGATGGGGACTCTCCTAAAGAGCTTAGGTCTCATTTTTCTCACCACCATGGAGATGCAAGTGGCTCCTTTTGAGAAATTGGGAGGATCCTGACCACAGTCACCTTCTCTTTTACCCCAGTAATGTTGGTGTCACTGGAGTCACTCCAAGTTCAGATCAGAATAATGCAAAGGATTCTGTTCCCAGGCATCTAGCGATGGATGAGCCAGGATAAATCATTTCCTCTTCATTTTTTTTACAGGCCCTGGAGAGTCAGGCTTTGAAGTCTGAAATCCCAGCTTCATCCAAGTTGGACTCCCCTTGGGAATACCAAGAGGAGAGGATGGAATTTGGCTTTCTAGTCACTACTGGGACATTCTGCTGACAGTTCTGTACACCTTGACTACACTGAGCTCCTGGACCTCTGCTGATTTCTTTAAATTCTGGTGAGGGGAGATGTCACCTTGCAGAATAGTCCACATGTTTCAAACCCGGCCACATGTTCTGGCATCTTATTCTGATGGGCTCATGTCAAACCCTTTGGAGACAATCCAGCCTGCTGGACCTGAGTTCATCCTACCTGGCATGGATTTCTGCTTCAGCCTTCAGAGAGGGATTATGTCTAGTTAAGATTCAGGACTATAAGCTTGGGCCTTTCCTGTAGAATGGTCATTCTCTCTCTAAAGGTAAAGAACTTCTTAATGAATTTCAAATGATGAACTGCACAACAGAAAGCTGTGAAATCCATGTTTAACTTCAGCATTGTTCCAAACTATGAGAACCTATTATCTTTTTCATATTTCTGAAACAATACCCCTGCTGGTTCCTCTTCTGGCCCATTATTGAACCAAAACCTACCTGCTTTTGTGCACAGAACAAAGCAAGAGGAGAACTAATCTGTAAGGTAATGTAACAGCTTTCAGAGCACTCACAGGAAATGAAGATCTGTGGAAATGTATAATAATGGAATAGAAAATATCTTTGTCTTGGAAGCCATCAGTCAAACTGTCCATGGCTGTTTTTCTGTTGGGTGGAAAGAAAAAGGAACTTGTGCAGATTGATTCAAACCATCCTTAAGTACCTGTGCCTAGCAGATTGGCTGACATACCCTCTGGGAATCTCTTTCCCTTGCCTATAGAGAGAATACTCAGACAAAATGCTGAGCTTTTTTAAAAGTGTAGACTTAGATGATATGAATCATACCCTGGCATCTATTCAAATAACCAACAGAGAGTGCAGGAAACAAGGAGAAATCTCAAGCTGCATCAGCCAAGCAACTTCCTCTGAGCCCTGCAGATACAGAAAGACAAAACCATCCCCAAGGATCTTCCTGCTGTCTGCTTCAGGACCTTATTTTGTATGCTTAGGTCATGAGCAAAGTCACCTAAAGTATAGAATTGTGGAAGCACAGAATGGTTTGTGTTGGAAAGGACCTTAAATCTCATCCAGTTCCAACCCTCTGCCTTGGACAGGGACACCTCCCAACAGCCCAGGTTGTTCCAATCGCCATCCAACTTGGCCTTCAACACTTCCAGGGATGGAGCAGCCAAAGCTTCTCTGGGCCACCTGTGCCAGTGTTTCACCACCCTCACACTAAAGATTTTCTTCCTAATATCTAATCTCCATCTCCTCTCTTTCATCTTTAAACCACTCCTCCTCATCCTATCACTTCATGTCCTTGGAAAAGTCCCTCGCCAGCTTTCCTGTAGCCCCGTCAGGAACTGGAAGTTGCTCTAAAGTCTCCCCAGAGCCTTTTCTTCTCCAAAAGGGGAGAATACCAAGTGGAAAGGAAGAGAAACCTCAAAGGGAAATTCAGAACAGGAACAAGAGCTGGCTTAGCAGAAAGTGTACTGAACAGGGCTGTCATGACAGGCATTAATCTTAGCTTTTTAAGATGGGAGCAGTGTCTTCTTTCACATCCACCTACCACCATGAATGTCAAGGCCAAAAGCAGTGAGGAGCCTTGCACAGGCAACAGCATCCCTTGAGCAAAGGTGTAATCACTTCCCAGTAATAAACCCCAGGGTTAGCACTTTTTTCTTGTAGCTTTGTCTTCCAAATCAATTTTGGGTCGAAAAGAGCAGGCAAAGGAAAATCAAGGTGCCAAACCAGACTGAAAACAATGAAAGCATTTTTGAGTTACGAGATGTTAAAAGAGGAACCTTGACATGAAATTTGGAATTTTTTTATTGCCCTGCATGCCTTTGTTTTCTCTCCCCATGCTATTGCTTCACAGCAAAACGTACTCCTTGGGGTTTAATGGGAACAGTGTGTTTCTGTTTCTGAGGCTGTAGGGAAACAGCATTAGGTTATTCTTACTCATTTGGAGAAATGCTTGTGTTTTGTGAAGGACCTCCCAGTAAGTGTGTGGATATTGCTGTTGCTTAGGAGAACAAGCTGGACTTGGAAGCAAAATGGTTTGGATTTGTAATAGGGGTGGTGCTTGCTGCAGCAATGTCTCAGAAACAAACTACAGCTGTTGATAAGGTGTGGTACAGGCTGGATGAAGTTTCTCCTCTTACAAACCCCATGTTGGCACCCTTAGTTATGTATAAATATCAAGAGAGCTTGGGGGCACCCACTAGAAAACCATCTTGTCTGGGTGTCCTTCTGGAAATGTGGAAAGGTTTTATGTATTTTCCCTTCCTCTGTACTGAGGTGTATTTATTAACTGCAAAACACACTCTTGTGTTAAGATCATAAGATGAGACAGACACAGTTCCTCTGGTAGCTGCATAGTGATTTCTCCTTTGCTTAATCCTCTTCCTCTATGAGAATTTTTGCATCTTCAGGGCTTGAGCTTGAAGCTAAGGATGAACCTTCTGCCACCTCCACATTTCATTGGAGTCATTATTGTGACTTTAAAGAACAAGTCCTGTGAGGAGAGGCTGAAGGAATTAGGAATGTTCAGTATGGAGAAGAGGAGGCTGAGAAGAGACTTTGTTGTTCTCTACAGCTTCCTGCAAGGAGGTTGTAGGGAGGTGAGTGCTGGGCTCTTCTCTTAAGTGAACAATGACAGGACCAGAGGAAATGGCCTGAAGTTGTACCAGGAGTGGTTTAGACCAGATCTGAGGAAGAATTTTTTTCCTGAGAGAGCAGTTGGGAATTGGAATGGGCTGCCCAGGGTGGTGGTGGAGTCACCATCCCTGGATGTACTTAAAAACCATGCAGATGTGTCATTTCAGGACATACTTTTGTGTGATGGTGGGGTTTGGTTGCTTGCTTTTTTCTGGCTTGATGGTTGGATGCAGTGCACTTAGAGGTCTTTTCCAACCATAACAATTTAGTGATTCCAAATATCTGTATCACATGGCAGAGTTAGGGACAGCCAGACTCATACCAAACAGGGAGACACATCCCAAGGTGTTGTACATCCATCTCCCCCATCTGCTTTACAATCCATCCCTGCACAAGCCATGCCCACATGTATTTAGCCTCCAGCCCTTGTTTCCAAAGTTAATTTCCTTTCTCCCCTTCAGGTGAATTCCCTCACTGTTGGCATCCATCATCCTTGTGTCAATCTCCCCAGGCCAAGATGGATGGCTCTGGGTACCCTGTGCAGAGCCAGGAGTGTCCCAGTGGTGTTTTCTGAAAGTCACTTTGAGTAATCATCCCTGGAGGGACCCTTGAGCACATTCAGCTGAACACCAAGCAGCATCACCACCTCCTCCTCATTAGCATGCTGCAAATCCCTGCTCCCTTCCCCCTCCTGCCCTTTCTTGCTCTTCATGGGAAGAGAGACAGAAAGTTCTTCCTTGCCTCAAACAGCTCCACTGCTACCTCATCCATCTTAGCACCTAAATCAGAGCTGCTCCTCTGCTTGCTGCTCCTGGTTGTTTTTCACCCTCTCCTGTCCTTGGCTCTGTTGGTGACCTTCATGAGAGCACCAGGAGAACCTTCTCCCCTGCAGCACCTACCACCCATTTATCTCTACCTTCCCAAATTGTTGGGATAGCCAAAATTGTTTCTGTGCTGGCTTTAGGAGGTGAGGAATGTTTCCAGAGGCTTTTCAGTGCTCATCCCATTCCCCTTCCCATATACACTACTGAAAAACCTTCCTTAGATGCATGGAATGGAAGGGAGCAGATGGGGCTTAAAAGTGCACAGGTCTCCAGCTGAGTCTTCCCAAGTTTTCTTCTTATCTAGACCTCAGAGGGCTCTGATCATTCCTCCTCTTCTGCTGGGTCCCTAAGGTGGGGAAGGGCTCTGTCTCAATACCAGGGAGGATGTGCTGATGGCAAAACCTGTGATTTACCACCTTTTTCTTCTGGAACAGCTGGATGAACTGTCACTAATTGAGTCTTGAGCTTCAAGGTGTTGTCTTTGATGGTTTTTCTGCTCTCCCTCTCTTTGCAGCCTCTTGTTCCTGCCTGCCATCCCTTCTCCCCTGCCAGCACAGCTGCTCTGCTGAGAGCTGGCTTGGGGAACAGATCCAGCTTTAGAGCCAAAACAAGTTTTGTTTTTGGTTTTTTGGTTTTTTTTGAAGGCAATAGTTTGCTTTCTTGATGGTTTTTATCTTACCCAGCTTTGTGGCACTACACACAGTGATATGGCAGGGACAAACATTTGGGAAGGGCTAAAGGGAGGCAAATGTTTGAGCTGCTGTTGCTGGAAAAGCAAATGTATCAGAAAACCACAGCCTGAGGTGCAAGGCCTCTAAGTGAAATAACAGAAGGTTAGTGTCACGTTCCTTTAAATCCCTCAAAGAATTCCACTTACTGGACAGAGATCCTTTCTGCAAGAAAAAGAAAAAAAAATCACCCAAAACAAACAGCCCTTTATAAATCAGGAAATGCTTTTTATCTCCTTCACCCTCTGTTCCTTTCTGTGCCTCCTCCTTTCAGTGTCACAAGAATACCCAGAGATGCAGAATGATGCAAGAAATACAAAAGTGCCCTGGAGCTCAGTTTTGATTGCAAATATTTTAGGTCTGTGTGGATTTTCAGAGAGACACCAGAAAGCCTGGCAGCATTTGTAGCTCCAACCCCCTGCTGAGACCTCTTCAAATACATTCTTTAAAGAAAAAGAGTCATGGCAAAGGATGAAAACAACCAATCCTTTCCCTGCCCCTTGCTCCTCCCAACACATCCCAGTGATGTTTTCCCAGGTGTTTGGATGGATGTTGCTTTGAAAACCTGCCAGAGTCCCATTGTTTGTTCTTGGTGGTAGACCCACCAGCTCCACCACCTGAAAGAAACCCAAATTGCTTAGAAAAATGGGTCTTGCACCACAGGCAGAAGAAAGGCAGAGATTTCTGGTTTGCAAGTGGGAGACTGCTCGTCATGTTTTGTTTCTGAGGCATCAAATTTAGCACTGAGATTTTTTGGAAAATCTCTTCACTGCCATAGTCCACCCTGGGCTATTTCTTCTGCCACTAAAAGCAACTTGAATTCCTGAGGCCTGTGGGTTGGGACCTCAGATGTGCTTGGCTCTTTGTGGAGGTGTTTAAAAGATGTGTAGACGTGGCACTTAGGGACATGGTTTAGTGGTAAAATTGGTAGTTTTTAGTGTAATGGTTGGATTTAATGACCTTCAGGGTCTTTTCCAACCTAAAAGATTTTATGAATCCATGATTCTGTAGTTGGGGAAGAGAAATAGATGCTTCCAGAAACTGATTTGACCCTGCTGAGGTCTACATCACCTTTCAGAAGTGTTTTCTGGTTGCCCCAGACTATACCATGACCCTGAGCAGTTTGATTTCCCCACTAGGCACTTGGGTTTGGTGTCAAATGTTGGAATGGGCTCTCCAGACCCAGTGGAAGTTCTCCAGAACCTTTTGGAAGGCTGGGGCAGAGAAAGCACAGGCACTTTTGATGATGACAACCAGCTCACCATGGGCTGTTTGTGTCTATCACTTCTCCTCTACCTTCTTTCTTCACCTCCTAAATCTGATTTTCTTCTTGTCCCTCACAGTTCCCCGGTCTCCAGTTCCTAACCACCTCCTGAACCAACTCCTATCTCCTGTTGTATACTGAAATGAGGAGCTCCTGGGGATATTGGACCCCCCCAAATGTGAAAAGAAGGGCCAAGGTGACAGGGATGCATCCAAGCAGCTCCCCATCCCCCTTGGAAGCTGGGAGTTGTGGTGCTAGAATGAGGAACAACTGGAAAGCCAAACCCTTTTCTGGCCCTGCTTCCTAACATGAGGCTGCAGGAACAGAAATGTGGCAAGCAAACATCTCCAATTTCATTTTCTGGTTTCAGGGCAGGTTTAATCCAGCATCAGTCTAATTGTGTAGCCTTTTTTCTGAGCCAGTCTGATCTTTTTCCCTGAGGCTAATATGAGCTGCTAAGATTTTTTTTTTTCCTTTAATTGTTTTTTTGTCATCTCTTTTTTGGCCTAGCTTAGGCTAAAGGGCTTAACTTTGGAAATGTGAAACTGAAGACCTCAGAAAGCTGTGTTTAAGTCCTCTGGTTCTAATACACCTCTTTGGAATTCTTAATACCTTCATAAGCAGGATATTTATTCTGCATTTATGTAGTATCTTACCTAGAGAAGTTGTAGCTCATGCCTAAAGCATAGAATCAGAGAATCATTTTGGTTGCAAAAGATCTTTAAGACCATCCAGTCCAACTATCAACCTGGCACTGCCAAGGCCACCACTAAACCATGTCCCCCAGCACCATTTCTACTCATTTCTCAATTCTCTTTAGGGCTGGTGACTCCACCACTGCCCTGGGTGGTGAGAAGGGGGCCTGAGAACCTTTTCCATGAAGAAATTGTTCCTAATATCCAATCTAAACCTTCCCTGGCACAATCTGAGTCCATTTCCCCTTGCTCTATTACTTGTTGCTTGGGAGAAGAGATCATCTCTCTCTCCAATCTCATTATAGGGAGTTTTAGGGAGTGATAAGGTCTCCCCTCAGTCTCCTTTTCTCCAGGCTGAACATCTCCACTTCCCTCAGCTGCTCCTCATAAGACTTCTGTTCCAGACCCTTCACCATCTTTATTTTCTCCTTATTTTGGTATACAAGAGGTCCACATCTTGCCAGACTCTTCTCTTTTCCCTCTTTAACCATCATACTTCAGACCCTTCACAGCACAGGCTGAACTCTCTCAACCACACATCCTTGGGTAGAGAGATCCCTAAGCCAAGGTATGGGCCCATCCCAGCAGTTTGTCTTGGGAAAGTTCCTCTGAATCAGTGCAAATTTGAGCCCCTGCTCTGCTGGCAGACCTTGCAAGTCCTTTTTCTCCAAGTCACCTCACCATGACTTTCAGGAGAACAGGTCCAGAAAGGTGGTGTTGACCCAACACAGACTCCTCTGGTACCAGCTTGGCATCAACACCTTTCTCCTTGTTATCTTCTGAGCATTTGCTGCACCGAGTACCAAACCATCCCTGGGGGACAGAAAACCCCCTGCAAGGGTTGGGAATTTTCTTCCCCCTCTTCCCTAAGCCCTTCCACTTAATTTGTGTCATTTTGTTCGGATGCAGCTGGAAAGAATGAAAACATCAGGCAGGCACAATTGCCTCCATTGAGATGAAAAGCTGCTGGGAGAAACAATACTAACAAGCATGGCATGGAGAAAAAGGAAAAACCTGGTGCTGTTTAGCTGCTAATAATTAGCTCCAGAAATGGAAAGAAGCAAGATCCAATGTGGCTTCTGGGCAGTTCAGGGGAGGTCAGATAGGGCCAGGTTGATGGGGAGCTCTGTGTGACTGCATCTGATCCCCTCTGTGATGGGGAATGAGCTCTGGGATGTGCCCATCATGCAAAAGATTGTGGCAAGCTGGGTGCAGAGTGAGGGCAGGCAGAGATGTTCTGAATTCTTGGCTGTTGTGGGAGGTGGACTCTTTGGAAAGGGTTACACTGGGAACCAGTGATTGTGGGGATACAAAGCAGCATGGCCAGCAGGTCCATGAAGGTGATTGTCCCCTCTGCTCCTCTCTCATGGGATTCTCCATATAGTGCTGGGTCCAGTTCTGGAGCCAACAGCACAAGAAAAAGTGTGAAACTATTGGACTGAGGCCAGAGGAGGCCACAAAGATGCTCAGAGAGCTGGAGCAGCTCTGGAGCCAGGCTGAGAGTTGGGGTTGTTCAGCCTGGAGAAGAGAAAGCTCTGAGGAGACCTTAGAGCAACTTCCAGCTCCTGAAGTGGCTCCAGGAAAGCTGAGGAGGGATTTTAATAAGGACATGAAGTGACAGGATGGAGGGCAAAGCTTTTTAACTGGAAGAAAGAAGATTTAGACAAGTTGTTTGGAAGAAATTCTTTTGTATGAGGGTGCTGAGCCCCTGTCCCAGGTTGCCCAAGGAAGCTGTGGCTGCCCCATCCCTGGCAGTGTCTCAGCCCAGGTTGGATGGGGCTTGGAGCAACCTGGGCTGTGGGAGGGGTCCCTGCCCATGCAGGGGGTTGGAACTGGATGAGCTTGAAGATCCCTTCCAACACAAGCAGTCTGGGATTCTATGATTCTGTGACAGCTCCACTTGACCTTTTATAAAGCTCCAGAAGGACCCAAGGATGTTGTGGACACTTTCCACATTGCAAGTGCCCCACCTGTACCTGAACATTCTCCAAGATGTGTCCTCTTTCTAACAGATCTGAGGAGGAAAATGGTTGCAACTGGGGTTGGAACTGGATGATCTTTAAGGTCTCTTCCAACCCTAAGCAGTCTGGGATTCTGGGATATTGGATATTCATATGTTACCCATAATAATAGAGTGATGGAAGAAGGATTCAATTGTTTAAGCCAAATGACAAGGTGAAGTCAGGACTCATCCCAGCAGAGCCCAATGCACTACAAGTAAAAAATAGATCCAAGGAGGTCACTGAAGATCCCCAATGTCTTTACTGGGAGAAGAGGTCAGATAGGGAACTTTTGGATCATAACTTGCAACAACCCTGCCTTAGAGACTCTTTTAGCCCACTGGTTAGCTTTGATGAAACACAGAAAATGGTATTAGGAAGGTTCTCTAGGGTGTAACTCCTGTCCCTGTGTGTCCACACAGATCATCTTATCAGAGCTGATTTCCTGCAAGCAATGTTGGAGGAAGTTCTGGGTCTACCATCCCCTCTTCCTTCCTTCTCCTCTTTCCCAGTGTTCCTTCTTTTTCTGGACAGGGTGAGGAAAATCCAGACCCCATGCCCATTGTGTGCTCAGTTTGTAGCAGGAGCTGTAGCCTCCTTCCTTCCTTCCTTCCTTCCTTCCTTCCTTCCTTCCTTCCTTCCTTCCTTCCTTCCTTCCTTCCTTCCTTCCTTCCTTCCTTCCTTCCTTCCTTCCTTCCTTCCTTCCTTCCTTCCTTCCTTCCTTCCTTCCTTCCTTCCTTCCTTCCTTCCTTCCTTCCTTCCTTCCTTCCTTCCTTCCTTCCTTCCTTCCTTCCTTCCTTCCTTCCTTCCTTCCTTCCTTCCTTCCTTCCTTCCTTCCTTCCTTCCTTCCACACCTCCTCCAGGATGGAGCCTGGTGTCAGGGCTTCCATACTAGGGATGCACAGGGTAATATGGGAACAGAGAGCATTGAGAAAACAGTGATTCCCAAACTATGTGAACTGGAGACAGATTGTCCCCAGCTCTTGAAATCTGTGATGATTTCATGTGTTTTATCCAACTCTTCCTTTTTTATGTGTCCTGGGGTTGGTCAGTGGTTACCTCTGCCACTGCAACGTGGCTCTGGTGACCATCAGGTCAAATGCTTCATGTCCCTGGGAACTCCTCTCTTTTGTTGAAGGAGTTGACCTAACAAAAGGTATTTCCCCTCCCTCTAAGTTTTAGCTTAAGGTCTCAGTCTTGAAGTCTTTCAGGCAATATTTACCCCACACCAATGCTGCATCCACGGATTATTGCTTCTTGGAGACCCAAGATGGCAACTGGACAGGACATGTTAAACATCAGGTAATGGGGGTGGCAGAACATCCTAGAATTTTTTTTTTTAAGGGGGAATTGATGTCAGATAAATTAAAAAAAAGAACCTAGAGGGAAGATGTAAAGAAGTTGTGCATGATTGAAATCAAGGAGTCCTAAGAATATGTTTACATGTTTTCCTGGCCTGACATCTAGGAGTAGTTCCATAGCAAAAGCCAAGGTAGAGCACTACATGCACTGTGATTTCTGAAGTGTATTTCATTTTGGTTTGATTTGTTTTAATACAAACCTGCCCCAACATGGAAGACTGAGTTCACACTGAATCACCAAATCATGGGTGCCTTTCATTGCTCCCTGAGATGGGGGATGCCCTTCTGCCTCTTCTCTGGTTCAGTAAACACCTGACTGAAGTAAGATCCAGCACTTCTGGCATCTCCTTTTGTATGCCCTTTGATTTAATGCAAGCAGCAACACATCTCCCTGTTTGGTGGGACAGTGAGGTGGGATCTGTCCTGACATGTGTTTTCCAGGGAGAGGCATGGGAGGAAGAGGGTGGTTACTCAGACAAAGCCAATTCTTACAGTCCAATGCTCCAGTCACACCATTGTTCCAGTTAATCCCATCTTCTCAGATAGCAACTGCTTGGTGGGAAGATGAGCCTCTTCCCAGGATGCAGCTCGGTGAGCTGTGCAATACCCTCAACCATGTGAAAATTGGCTTTCTCACCCTCCCATGTAAACTTCTCATGCTCTCTGAAGCAGAACGTGAGGTTACCTGAGTCAGATTGTCATCCTGCTTCTTTTGGTTCAGCCCTTTTTTTTTCAGCTGAGATTTCTCCAGGGAGGCATTGAAGTGAAAATAACTCCTTGATGGCCCCTGTCCCAGTGGCTTTCATAATAAACACTCTCACCCCATCCCTTGTTTTATCTCTTCCTTCAGAGCCAAGGGGTAAAAGTGACAGTAGGTGGTCACAGTTTTGCTTTGCCAGTGTGAGACAGGGTCCCAAAGGGAACTTTCCCCCTGTGCCTGGCAGCAGGAGCCCTGGCACAGCTTTAGGGAGAGAAGAGATAACCATGGCCACCGAGAGATCACCATGGGCAGATGTAAGAACCACAGAATCAGCATGGCTGGAAAGGACCTTCAAGGTCATGAAGTCCAACCATCAGTCCTACACCCCTGTAACCACCAAACCATCTCCTGAAGGGCCATCTTTATCCATTTTTTTAATACCCTCAGGGGTGGTAACTCCACCACCTTCCCAGGTAGCTGTTTCCAATGTTTCAACACTTCTGGTGAAGAAATTTTTCCTGATATCCAATCTGAACCTCCTCTGGTGTAACTTGAACCCATTTCCTCTTGTCTCAAGAAATGATGAAGGACACTGTGATGATGTCCTAGTCTGAATTTGACTGCAGTCTGGACACACTCAGGACCACTTTACTGTGCCTGGTACATCTACAACAGCAGCCTGAGAAGGCTTGGAGGGGATGGAGCCCTCAGTGAACTACAGGATGCTGCAGCTCTCAAAACCTGAGTAATTAAAACCAGCAACAGTTTCCTGACCTGTGCTGCAGGCCAGGTTGGTCAACTGGTATGTGTCACTGCAGTGGCATCATTTTACTGGTGGAGCATCTGGAGAAGACCCTCTGCATCAAAGCCTGCTTGAAGATATTGGGCTTGCCAACTGCTGAGCTACCATCTGAGCTGAATACCAACCTCTGAGGTACCAGTGATGCCTTTGCAATTTGTGTTATGAAAACCTTTTCTTTATTCCAGCTGTGATAAGCTCTAGGCTGGAAAAATTTAAACCTCCAACAGAATTTCATGGGTCTGTTCAGAATGGTTCAGAATGCCAGGTTTCTAGTCTGGTTCCCATTTGTATCTTGGAAGATCTCACTCCCTCAGACCTTTTTCAAGGTGGAGAGGTCCTACACCCAGAGGTGGTGTGTTCCTATGAGCCTTTGTTGTGCACTGAATCCACTCAAGGGTATCCATGCCTGGTGGATCTTACAGGAAACAGAAGAACCTGCTGAGTGTATTGACACCTCTTAATGCAAGTTTTGCCCTGGTTTTAGGCACAGTTTAACAGTTTGCTGCTTGGTCCAGAGTTTTGCCCCCAGGCTGGTGCCACATTCAGGTAGTTTCAGAGCAAGGCCTCCAAAAGGAGCTGATGCTACCCCAAGACCAGCACAAGAAACAAACCAACATCTGTGCCTGGCATTGCCTACCCAAAAGACCACCATGTCACATCCCCTTGCATCTCAAAGCCTTGGGATGCTGGGAAGAGCCTCCTGCTTCAATCCCATGCCATGAACCTTTAGAAGACCCTTCCTCCTCCTTCTTTTTGGTTCTGCCATTGGCTTTCAGCCTCCATGAATCCCTGCAGAGCTCCTGGGAGACTGGAGGAGGAATCACCCCCTCTGTTAGCATCGCTCTGCATCCCAGGCTCCCATCAGGAAGCTTTGCCATCAAGGTTGTCTTTTTCCCAGCTCTGCCAAGATGCCCCAGGGTGCCTCATTAAGCCCGTGGCTCCGTCACCACGATGGAGCTCGTTTCTTTTTTTAATGCATGGGCTGACAGGTCTGGAAATATCAAACTCGGCAGCTCCGAGCCCTGCTTAGATCTGAAGCGCCGTGCGTCGCAGCTAATTAGCTGGGTTTCAAATCAGAAGGGCAACAGGCTGCCTTTTCTGACAGCCCTGTTTCATCAGGACCTCCCAGGAAGATTGTTTTAAAGTTTTCCTTTCTCAAGCTGGAAATTAAGTCATTGGAAACTTCTCTATTTTTTTTTTTTTTTTTTGGAGGTGTTGGGGGGGAGAGAGGGCATTAAAGAAATGATTTTTTTACCTTCGCATCACCCGGTTTGTTTCGTTCTTTCTTTTAGGCAAGAAAAGATAATTCCACACCTATCAGTCACCTCTGTTTCAAGCTGCACTGGGGAGAAACATGTTTGCTTTTCTGGGAATCACCACCACCTCCTATTCCATGAAAATCACTGTGAAAGAGCTGCCATGGATGAAGGCCATGCTTTTTTTTTTTTTTTGCATAATATGAGATAATTCTTCTCTGCCTGTTATTCAGCCTCTGGGAGACAACCAATGTGCTCAGTCACCTGCTTCACTGCAGCTTTTAGGGCTGAAGAGGAAATTCTCAGCATCCAATCAGATTTTATAAATTCTCTCCAGTGTTCCTCTTCTCAGAGCCTTAAACTTCCATTGCAGCCAGGGCATGGCTGAGGTCAAGAGCAAAACTCACAGCTTTTGGCTTCTTACAGAATAAGAGTGGTTTGGGTTGGAAGGAACCTTAAAGATGGTCTAGTTCCAACCCCCCTGCTGTAATCAGGGACACCCCTACTAGACCAGGCTGCTCCAAGCCCCATCCAGCCTGGCCTGAGACACTTCCAGGGAGGAGGCAACCACAGCTTTTCTGGGCAACCTGGGCCAGGGTCTCACAACCTAACATCTCATCAAAATCTCCCCTCTTCCAGTTTGAAGTTTTCACCCTCATCCTATCACTTCATATCCTTGTAAAAGTTCCCTCCCCAGCTTTCCTGGAGCCAATTCAGGTTCTGGAACGTGCCTCTCCAGAGCCTTCTCTGGTCCTGGATGAATAACCCATAGAATCATAGAATATTTAGTTGGAAGGGACCTTATATTTTGGCCTACATAAGACCAGTGGTGATTTTGTTCTGCTTAGCTTTAAACACTTGGAAGAAATGGACATTTTAAAGGCAAGAGCTTAGTGCTTTTTGCAGGCCAAGCATTCACTGAGTGAGCACCAAAATCTCTGCCCCTCCATACCTTGCTACAGAAATCCCCTAAAAGCATTTTGTGTGGATTCCAGCCCACCTGGAGTTGTTATTCCTACCCCTACCCATTCAAACACTGTTCTGCCTTTATCTCTGGACCTTTCATTGCTTCTGGGGTGGATGCTGGGTTCCTACACAATGCGTTGCCATGGGCAATTGGCAGTCTTAGGAACTGCTACAATAAATTCCCACCTGAGTCCCCTGGCACCAATTCAGCCAAGCACTTTCTTCTTTATATCCCCCCCACCACCACACCCCCAATTAAAAAGAATATGTCGTTAAATTGCCTTTATGTTTGTGTTGGTGGGCATGTCAAATGCTTTCACAATCCCAGCTCTTACAAAACCTGAGACAAAGAGTCCCACGTGAACTGGCTGCCCTCTGTCACTTCACTCCAAAGTCTTTCACTGTATATTAAGCCTTAATAAAGGAAACCTAATGAGACCCCAGAGGGGCCCCCAGGAACACAGGATCCAAGACCTCAGGTGGGGGAAGTAGAAAGGGGAGCTTTCAAAACCTCTGTAGCATTAAGTAGCAGGACTGGAGAAGTGGAGGCTCTGAGGTGACCTTAAAATGACTTTCCAATATCTGAAGGAAGCCTACAAGAAAGCTGGGGTAGGAGTTTTTGCAAAGGGTGTGCAGCCACAGGACAAGGAGAAATGGCTTAAAACTTGAAGAGGGGAGATTTAGATTAAATATTAGGAGGAAATTCTTTGCTATGAGGGTGGTGAGTCCCTGTCCCAGGTTGCCCAAAGAAGCTGTGGCTGCCCCATCCCTGGCAGTGTCTCAGCCCCGGTTGGATGGGGCTTGGAGCAACCTGGGCTGTGGGAGGGGTCCCTGTCCATGGCAGAGGGGAAGAGGGGTTGGAACTTTAACATCCCTTCCACCCATGGCCATTTTAACTGAGTGAGCTGGTATTGTTCTCCCGAAAAATCTATCTGAGCCTTTGGGAGAAGCATTCCCAATGCCACTCCATGCTAAAGGCCCCTGGTGTCTCCATTTCTCCAGGGTGATGAACCTGTCCACCATGGGTCTGGCAGAGCAGAGGGTGAAATCCTCTCTGTGGGAGAGGATTTTCAGCTTGCAGCTTTGATGTGCCCTACATTTGCTGTCTTATTAATTCCTTACAGTCCTCCAGTGGAAGAGGGAAGGATGAATCATTCCCTGTTTGAATGAAGGGAAACCAGAGCATGAAGAGATGAAAGAACACCAAACCCCCCTTCTAACCAGCTCTCCTGAATTAGATCTTAATTAGTAGCTCTGCCTGTATGTAAATGATGCCTGGAGACAGGGATAAGGTCACTCAGCCCATGCCAAGCTCTCTGGACACAAGAAAAACCAGACCACAAGGTTTGCTCTGGATGGATCATGCCCTTGATGTTTTATTCTCATGAGACAGCACAGAACTGCACATGGTGACTTTTGGGTTGGGGCTGCACAAAAACTGCTAAATCCTGACAGAGAAGCTTTCCAGCCATGCCAAGGCAATCAGCAAGGCACCAATAATTTGATGATGAACAAGTGGTGAGCTCAGAACAGTCTAGGTCAAGCTGATGGGCTGAGCATATCTGCTTGGGACTGCAAGAAGGATGCATGGACAAGGCCCACCAAGGCCATAGATCAGAAAACAACCTTTGGATCAATTTCAATACCATTTCAGGACATTTCTGAGCTGCAAACCCCTTCAGCCTCATGAATGAGATGTTGCTGCCTCACCAGAGAGTGGCTGAAAGCAAATGGCAAGCAGGAAAGATCTCACCTCCACTGGCCCTGCCTCTGAGCAAAGAAGCTCTGAAGAGCTGGGAGGTTCTTCCATGGGCTCAGCAGATAGGACTTCAGAGCCTCCTTTTTGGATTTGCAGTGAGCTCTGTCTCTGTGGAGCACTTTTGGTGTTGCTGAGAGTTTGGGGTAATCAGTGGAAAGTGCTGAGAGTGAATCATGACCCCTTATTCACAGCCCCTCAGCGTTCCCTGGAGAAGACCAGGTAGACCTTCTTATCATCCTTCCAGAACTTGAGGGGAGTTTAAAGGTGGAGAGGGACTTTTTACAAGGGAATAGAGTTCTATGATTAGGAGGAATGTTTTCAAATAGAAAGAGGGGAGATGTAGATTAGATCTTAAGAAGAAATTCTTTCCTGTGAGAGTGGTGACACCCTGGATCATATCATGCAGAGAAGATGTGGCTGCCCCATCCCTGGAAGGGTTGAAGGCCAGGTTGGATGTGGCTTGGAGAAAGTGTAAGTCCAATATAAGAGTGGCTGAAAGTAGGTGATCTTTAAAGTCCCTTCCAACCCAAACCATTCTATGTTTCTTTGATTCTATTTCTGTGTGAGCCAGTGGCTATGAAAAACTCGTGTGCATCAGCCAGGCTGCTCTGATGGATCCTCTATAGCTGTAAGGAGCCTGAAATCTTCTTTTGCAATCAAATGCATCCCTCTCACATCCCACTTGGCAAATGAATGACATCAATTCAGCCTTTGCTAGTGGAATTCTGCTCTCTTTGAAGGGCTGGCAGTGTGAGCTTCTAATGCCACCCATGTTGTTTGTGGCTGTGTTGGTCATTGCAGGCTCCAGGGTGTTCAGAGCAGCAAGACTGAGGTGTCAAAATTCCCCTAGCAGAGGGTCAATAACAGCAATCCAGTCCTCTTGGGCATTGGGATATGGATATTGAAACCTCCTTATGTGATGAAACCTGTATTACATTGTATGTTATTTCCTGTATTACATGGTGAAAACCTCCTTTTAGTCTTGCAAGTATGGGTCACAGGGGCTTCAATCATCCCATTTCTCCTGGCCAGATGAAAGGATGGTCTAAAACTGCAGGATATGGAGTCATAGAATGGTTTGGGTTGGAAGTGACCTTCAGGGGTCATCTAGCATCTCACATCCCTGTCACACACAGGGACATCTTCAACTACATCAGGATGCTCACAGCCCTGTCCAACCCCACCTGGAATGTTTCCAGGGATGGGGAATCTATCACCTCCCTGGGCAACCTGGGCCAGTGTCCTCACTGTAAAAGATTTCTTCTTTATCTGTAGTCTGAAACTCCCCTCCCTCTTTCAATTTAGAACCATCACCCCTTGTCCTGTTACTACAAACCCTGCTAGAAAGTCTGTCCCCATCTTTTTTATAGACCCCCTTTAAATATTGAAACACCCTGATAAGGTCTCCCCAAAACCTTCTCTTCTCCAGGCTGAATATGTTTTTTATGATCCACATTTCCTCTCCAAGCTGAGCAGATGGCAGTGTCCATCCTGGAAAGGAGATGGTGTGAATAGTTTACCATATCTACTTGTTTTTAGAAAACAATGATTAAATGTGTTTAGAAAACAATGATTTTAGAAGTGAGGGAAATCTCTGGTCCTATTAATTGCTGTACACATGAGGAACATATTGGTGGGACTGACTAGATTTACTTTCACCTGCTTTCCAGGGTAACAGGAATGAGCTCTTTGCACCCCCAGGCACATATTTGTGTGCTGGAGAACCAGGATTTTGCCCATGGAGGGGAAGTAGTGAGCAGCTTGACGTGCACATGGCTGATCTCATGAACCTTATGCAGAAAAGATGCTGAACCCCAGTGTCTTCTCCTGGCTTGTTTCTCATAGCATCCTCAATAGCTAGCCCCAAAAGGAAGCTGGGCCAAGGTGTGGTTTGACATATGAAGTTACTCAGCCTGATGCTATCGTGTGTCATTGCCAGAAGGCAAGAATTTCAGGGCTTCTTGCACCATCCTTGCTTTCTGAATGACTGGAGGACTGAATTCCCTTAGCTCTCATCTACAAAATATGTGCTTGCTCCACCCTAGCTGGGAGACTTGTATTACTTCACTGGAGAGTAAGCTTCCAGCTCTGCAACAAGTCCAGAAGAACCAGAGTGCTGGATCAGCCCTGAGGGCACCCAGACAAACCCAGCCAAGCAGCCAGGACCCCCGAGTTTACAGATATTGCTCCTGTCCAAATCCAAATATCAGTGGTCAAGTCTGGTTGTGTTAGAGGATGCTCAATCTACTTTGGTGTACAGGCAGATTGGACAAGGTTTAATTATAAAATTATTTGCTTTGAGACCAACCAGCATCACACTCTGTCTAGAAAAATCTGATTTTCTTTCCTTCATCACAAAGAACTGAAGATGTTTTTAACAGCTGCAATGGTTTGTAACTTTTAAAGCCAGCATCCATCCACGAATTCCACTCCTGTCTCACTCAGTGACCTGGCTAGCAAAGCTGACAGAGAGGATGAGTTTTATTTTTGTTTCAAATGTATTTTCAGTGGCTGACCAAGAAGTTGGAAGATGCTGACAGGAGGAAACAGGCAGGTCCTGCAACTCAAGAGTCTGGCAGCAAAGAGGTTTTGCTTTCCAGAAACTGCTGCTCCTTGTTCTCTCTTTTCTCTGTTTTACACTTGCAGGATCTGATAGAGAAGCTCAGGTCTGGTCTGTTTAGCAAGATTGGTTTTAGATCAGAAGTACTGATATGGTCACATCTGTTTTATACAGATTTAGTGGAGAATGTTTCTCCATAGGAAGTTTTGGTTCAGGCTAAGCTGGGAGTTACAACCTGGTGAAAGCTCCTTGGAGGACTGGATATTCCTCACCTGAGGAATGCACTGTAGCCCTCCATATGTGTTGGAAGCCAGCAGACAAGTTCAGCTTTTCTTTGTGCTTTGCTGTCTGGAGTTTTCTACCTGAGTCCATTCCATGTTCCCTGAAGAACAGCAATGTGCTTGAACCTCAGTATTCCTCATCATCTCCTTGGGCAGAAACTTTGAACAAGTTAGAAACCCAGCCACTTGCTGCAAAACAAGGCCCAGCACTAGATAATTCATGTGCTGTTTCCTGAGGGTCTTGGTTTCGATCCAGCTGGATCCTAGGAGCAATGATGAGAGCCCAGACCCCGCCTCAGGCCATTCAGCCCTGGAGACCACAGTCCATTTTTATTTGAAAACTACCAGTTGAAGTCATGACTGGTTAAAGATTGTATCTATTTAAAACACACACGTGTGGAAAAGAGATAGAAATAGCAGGGGACAGCTATTCCAGTTGTTCCTCTGTACACATGAGGACTTGGATGCTTTCCACAGAGGGTTCACAATTCCTGGGTTAGCAGAGTGGCAGGGAAAGCAACATCTCCAACACATGGTGACAGCCTCCTTGCCATCACAGACAGGCCCTTCAGCTTGTTTGCAAGTCATTATCACACTATTTATAGCTGGCACCTATTTCTAACCCTGCAGACTACTCCAGGCATCACCACTTCCAGAGCCTCTGGCAAGCCAGGGATGTTTGAAGCATGACATCTGTGAGGACAAAAGAAGAGAAAGCCTGACAGAAAAGGCTTTTAGATATGGTAAACTATTCACACCATTTCCTTTCCAGAATGGACACTGCCATCTGCTCAGTTTGGAGAGGAAATGAGGATCATAAAAAAAAAAAAAAAAAGAGAGGGCAGGCAGGGCACAAGGTACCTCAGGACCATCACTGACCTACCAGAGAGGATCTCCATCTGTATGATACTGGCATTCCTGGCTCATGGGGTTTACCAGTCTGCCCATGGTAACAGGAGAACTGGCCCTGAGATAATCCCCTAAGGTTCTTCTCTCTGTTTCCTGGCTTCTTATTTCAGTCTAAATTAATTTTCTCTACAGTTCTGCAGCTTCTGGAGACACTGATTCTTGAGGACATATGGGAAGAACCCCCCTTCTTGTGGCCCCAGGTGTAAAAAACTAGAATCTCCTTCTCATTCCAGGTACAGATGGTCTTTCTACAAGCTCTGGGCTACCCTTTGGGACTTGTTGTCCCCAAATGTGCTCCCTGCCTCAGCAGCTGCCACCCTGGGGCTCTGCACCAAGCAGAGACCTGGCAATCAGCATCCAGCACTCTGAAAATGTTTTCTGCTGTCTGAGCCTCTCCCTGCCTGTTAGAGCCCTAAAATACATTGCTGACAGATGTCTATAATTAGGGTCCAGCCCTGCCTTCTGATGGCATCTGAACCAAAAAGGCCACTGGAAACTGAACGTGCTGGCTCGTGCCAGTCAATAAAAGATTCACCCAGAACCTGGGTGGTTCAGTTTTGCTGATTTAGCCTCATCCTGATTGTGGGAATCCATGCAAAGAGCTCTGGTTCCAAAAGAATCACAGCTGAGCTGTGGGTTCCAGCAAGACTTTCCCATATGGCCACGAGGTTTTATGTCCTGGAGTTGTGTAGGAACCTAAATGACAGAAGTAAGCCTTTTTTTTTTATTGCTACGTCTTGGGTTGATTATTTGTGTCTTCCTGCCTGCCATGGAAAACTAATTTGCATTTTGACTAACACCAGATGTTTGCTACTGTTGATGAGCTTTAGTCATCTGTGAGTTCTGTCAGCAACATCACATTTTATATATAGCACGTTTTCCAACACAAAACATCACCCAGAGCTTTTTGCAGCCACCACAGCATCAGAAAATCTCCTGTAGAAAAAGACTACATAAAAAAAAAAAAAAATTCAAATAAATCGCCCCAAATAAACCCCAAATGAATTCAGAGTTTCCCCTAAACAAAATTTTAAATTTTAGTCTTCAAGGAGTTCTGTGCAGGTTTGGGAAAGCAGACTGAGCTTGTTGAAGGTCCCCAGGGTTGGGTTGTCTCCCAGGTCTCTCCTGACAGCCTCAAACCCCAGTCTTTCAAGGATATCAACATCTTCTTAAAGCACACAGATTGCCCCAATGGAAGAGCTTTGTTGGGCTAAGAAAACAGAGAGATGGAGACAGCTGGTCACATTTTTTGATGAGAGTTCATACATTTTTGGGAGGCTAGGAGAAGAATGAACAGTGAGGAAGAAGAGGCATGAAAGGGCCAGCACAGCCCAAAGATGGTTAAATTGAGCTCCCTTCAAAATCACAGAGCAAGAACCAGCAGGAATCAAACCAGAGATTTTACCTTTGTGTTCCCTCCTCAGCTCCTCTATATGCTATTCTCTCCTTTACTCCCATTTTCCATTTATTGCTGCAGTTTTCCAGAAGCAAAAAATAATGTTCTGAGATTATTTTATTTTATTTTATTTTGCAAATAGGTTGTGTCAACTTCATACTTGTGGACAGTTCCTGTTTGTGGCTCTGCTATTTCCAGAGATGGGATATCCATCATTCCTGGAGAGATGTGGTGGATGACATTTTCTGATAGACTAAAATATAATGAGATTTGCACACATTGAGCACAAGGTTATCGACCACAAAAACAAAAAGACATCACATGAACCAAGGGAGGAATATCTGGGGGACACACCAATCCATCTAGGCACCAGCAGATACAAAACCTGAATAATAGATGGGTGAACATGATACTATCAAGGCCAATGACCTGTCTGATTATATCTGCTCCATCAAACATCATCAAGGACAGAATGTTTCCTTTGCCCATAGTTGGATGCATGATGAGTAAGAAAAAAACATGATTTCTAACACGTTGCTGAGTTACTCAAAGTCCTCTGCATTTTGTGGTCAGAAAGCACCCCTGTTCTATGGGCCTCAAACTGGTTGGCAAATACTCCAGTGTTAGGGATGCCAATGCAGAATCATAGATTCTGCCAAGATCTAAGGGACCCAAGGATTATCAAGTCCAACTCCTGTCCCTGTGTAGAGCACCCCCAGGATCACTCCATGTGCCTGGGAGCATCATCCAATGCTTCTTGAACTCAGGAAGCTTTGGTGCTGTGACCACTTCCCTGGGGAGTTTGTTCCATTGCTCAGCTGCTGTCTGGGTGAAAAGAAACCTTTTCCTGGTATCTACCCTAAACCTCTCCTGATTCAGCTTCCTACCATTTCCCTGAGTCCTGTCTTTGCTGACAGGAGACAAAAAATCAGTTCCAGCCCCATCTCTTCCCCTCATGAGGAAGCCACAGACTGCAATGAGGTCAGATATGTCAGATATTGACTGAAACTGGAAAACCTGCAGGCAAAATCTGATTTCCAGTCTGCTCTGCTGCCTGTCAGTGAACTGAGGACATAGAGTCACAGAATGGTTTGGGTTGGAGAGGACCTTCAAGCTCATCCAGTTCCAACCCCCTGCATGGGCAGGAACCCCTCCCACAGCCCAGGTTGCTCCAAGCCCCATCCAGCCTGGGCTGAGACACTGCCAGGGATGGGGCAGCCACAGCTTCCTTGGGCAACCTGGGCACACCGCCCTCATAGCAAAGAATTTAATCCTAAAATCTCATCTCAATCTCCCCTTTTCCAGTTTGAAACCATCCCCCCCTCATCCCATCACTCCATGCCCTTAAAAAAAGTCCCTCCCCAGCTTTCCTGGAGCCCCTTCAGGCACTGGGAGATGCTCTAAGGTGTCCTTGGAGTCTTCTCCTCTCCAGGCTGAACAACCCCAACTCTCTCAGCCTGGCTCCAGAGCTGCTCCAACCCTCTGAGCATCTTCATGGCCTCCTCTGGACTCATTCAACACCTCCATCTCCTTCTTGTGGTAGGGACCCCAGAACTGGACCCCTTCCAGCAGGGGGGGGTCTCAGCAGAGTGGAGTAGAGGGGTAGCATCACTTCTCTTGATCTTTTGGTCAAGCTTCTTTTGATGCATCCTGGGGCACAGTTGGTTTTCTGAGCTGTAAGTGCAAATTGGTGGTTTGTGTTGAGCTTCTCAGCAGCCAACATCCCCACTCAGTCCTGTTTCTCAATCTGCTTTCCACCCAGACTCTATTTGGGATTGCCCTGACCCAGCTGCAAGACCCTGCACTTGTCCTTCCTGAACATGTTAGGCAGTGGGAGAGCTGGAGGGCCCCTGCTGGCATTCATCCTTGAAACCAAGCAGCCATGTTTAGGTTTTCACACTAAATTTGGTCTCTGTGGAAACCTGAGGCTGGTTCTGAAAAGGTCCCTCAGTGGGTCTGTAACCACTGACATCACCCCCACTGCACCATCCCAGGGCCAGGCTTGGGTTAGGGGAAAGCATCTGCTGGCCCCACCTGCTGGAAGAAGCAATAAGAAAAAAATAAATCAGTGTTCACACCAAGGGGACAAAAAGTGAGATATAAAAATCCATTATCAACTGACTGAGGGCTTTGCTAGCCAGTTTTAACTTTCCTGGGAAGCCAAAGGGAGGGATCTTTTCATGCCTGCAACCTGGGGACTGGCAGAGCCTTCGTCCATGTTCAGCATCTTGGAGAAGATGGACAAGAAGGTAAATTGGAAGTATTGGGTGAAACAATAATTCAATTTCTACCATTGATTCAGTTAATGGCTTTCATTTAGGAAGTTCATGGAGGATCATTACTCTCTCTTAAGCTGTCACAGGTAGACACAGACAAATGGTAAAAGTCTTTCCTCCAGGAGCTTCACTGAAACCATCGACATGGAGACAAATCCCTGAGGCTGGATGTCAGAAGAACCTGTCAGGTCCAGGAGCTGGAGCCAAAGAATGATCCTGTAGGAGATCTGCAGGGTGTAGAGGTTGAAGAGGACTGCTCAGAAGAAGATGAATGGGAATTTAACCCACAAAAAGTTAAATTCCACTGAATTCTGCTCTTCTACTGAGGGGAACCATGAACCTGAAACCCCTTTGATGCTGAGTGTGTGGTTGCAGGGAGCAGGAGGTTGTGGGGGTTGATGCCACCTTTCCTTCTTCCTCTTCCATAAGAGATGGTCAAGAGTCATTTAACCCAGGATGTTCCTCTGGTCCATGTTGTGGGTTTTCAAACAGAGAACATTAGAAGCTCTACTGATCAGAGTCCCTGGTGCCTCTTAAAGCAATGAAGTAGCAGTGAACTGGGCAAGAAATCTGGGTTAAAAAGACACAAATCCATGTTCTCTGTCTATTACAGGGTGAATTTGAAGAAATCACTTGTGTTGCATGATGGAGGGGTGAAGAAGTACATCTCACTTCTGTTCTTCTGCTTTGACATGTTGGAGACTTCCTAGGGCTGGTTACACTAAGAGTAACCAGGTGTACAAACAGGGTCACAACTTCAACTTCTGTGCCTGGTCCCTTGGCTTCCCTTCTGCATTTCCCTCACCCAAGCCCAGGGCTCATAAGGCACCAGTCAAAAGCATTTTCTTAGAGAAGATCTCTTAGGAGGCAAGAAAAATTTTACCCAACCTTTTCAAAACTGTCAGTAAAGGAAATTTATGAAGGTTGATGCCATATTCACAGAATCACAGAACTGTCTCGAAAAGACTTCTGAGATGACTGAGTCCAACCATCCATGTCCCCTCCAATAAAATAAAATATAAAATATAAAATATAAAATATAAAATATAAAATATAAAATATAAAATATAAAATATAAAATATAAAATATAAAATATAAAATATAAAATATAAAATAAAACAAAATAAAAGAAAACAAAATAAACCAAAACAAAATAAAATAAAACAAAACAAAATAAAATATAAAATAAAATAAAATAAAATAAATATATACCACCTAACCCACTAGGGCAAATCCTTATTCTCACCATCACAATCACCAAGGCTTCTTGGGTGGAAATGTTGTTTCCTCTTTCATTTTCCCTGAGCTGTTCTGCCCTGTCCCACGTAGTCAGTAAAATTAGACCAAGCACTTTTTAACAACCCCTCCTTTGCCACCTTGCAGTCTCCTGGGTAGGATTTGTCACTACCCAGTTATCCTGGAGCAGGAAAATGTCAAAGAGCTCCAGAAGGCCCTTTGAGGGTGTTTGTTGCCAGGGGGGGTGATATTAGCACACTAAATAATGGGTGCTTTGTGTGGGCAGGCAAAGCCAGGGCCAGAGATCTGCCAGGCTTCATGAAGAGGATCCAGTCTGAAACACCAGAATAGGCCACTCCAGATGTCTCAAAACCTCTTGTGGCTCCACAGCTGATTGGAGGGGTTGGACAAAGAGCTCTTGGACATTCCTAAGGAATGAGAGATACTGCAGTGGACACAAAGAAAAGGCTCTTTGAGAAGCTGAACTGGGCTATGGGACACACAGGGCAGAGGGAATTAATGAGAAGGGGTTGTCCTGTGAGGAATGGGAGCTTGGAGAGGGTTTAAAGGATTGTTAGAAAACATTCTCAGTGTGACATCCTTCTGCCATATTACCCTCATTGCTCCTGTCCATGACCTGGCTTTTTCACCACCCATCATATTTGAGAAACTGTAGCAGTCTGGAGAAGATGCCATTGATTTGAAAAGAGGAAACATAACCCCCTGTCCTGGTTTGGGCCAGGATAAAGGTAATTTTTTAAGAAGGGAAAAAAACACCCAGGAAACTACAGGCTTGTCAGTCTCACCTCTGCGCCCAGCAAGATCATAGAGCAGATCCTTCTGGACGTGATGCTAAAAGACATGGAAAACAAAGAGGTGATAAGCCTGATGAATCTGGTGGCCTTTTAAGAGGGTGTCACAACACTGGTGAACAAGGGGAAAGCAACTGGTGTCATGTACCTGGACTTGTGTGAAGTGTTTGACACTGTCCCCCATGACATCCTTGTCTCTAGACTGGAAAGATGTGGGCTTGACAGATGACTCACTCAGTGGACAAGAAATTGGATGCTCACACTCAAGGAGTTGCTGGAAATCACTCCAAATGAAGAGCAGTGATGAGTGGTGTTCCTCAAGGGTCAGTACTGGCACTGGAGCTCCTTAACATCTCTGTTGGTGTCCCAGAAAGAAGATTTGGGTGCACCCTCAGAGAATTTGCTGATGGCACCAAGCTGGGTGGTCTGGGCAATATCCTGTGGAGAGGGAATCCATCCAGAGGGACCTTGACAAGCTTGAGAGCTGGGCCTGTGCCAACCTCATAAAGTTCAACAAGGTCAAGTGCAGGGTCCTGCACCTGGGTTGAGGCAATCCCAAGAACAAATTGAGGTTGGGCAGAGAGTGGATTGAGAACAGCCTTGAGGAGAAGGACTTGGGTGTGTTGGGCCGTGAGAAGCTCAACATGAGTCAGGAATGAGCACTTGCAACCAGGAAAGTCAGTGGTGTCCTGGGCTGTGAAAAGAAGCACATTCAGGAGGTCAAGAGAAGTGATTCTTTCCTTCTACTCCACTCCATTGAGTGCTGGGTCAATTCTGAGGTCTTCAACACAAGAAGGACATGGAGCTGTTGGAGCAAGTCCAGAGGAAGCCAGGGAGTTGATCAAAGGACTGGAGCAGCTCTGCTGTGGAGCCAGGCTGAGAGTTGGGGTTGTTCATCCTGGAGAACATTCAGGAGCATTCCAGTACCTGAAGGGGCTACAAGAAATCTGCAGAGGGATTTTTGACAAGGGTCTGGAGTGATAGGCAGAAGGGAATGGCTTTTTTGGAGACAATTTTGGTTGGTCAGCCTGGAAACAAGAAGGCTCTGGCAAGATTCAAGAGGAGACTTCTAGTACCAGAAGGGGCTACAGGAAAGCTGGAGAAGGACTTCTCCATAGAGTGATAAGATGAGGAGTCACAGCTTCAAACTGAAATAGGGAAGATTTAGATTAGATCTTAGAAAGGAATTATTTTTCTGTGAGGGTGATGAGACCCCGGCCCAGGTTGCCCAAAGAAGCTGTGGCTGCCCCATCCCTGGTAGTGTCTCAGACCAGGTTGGATGGGGCTTGGAGCAACCTGGGCTGGTGGGAGGGGTTCCTGCCCATGGCAGGAAGCTTGGAAACAGATGATCTTTAAGGTCCTCTCCAACTCAAACCATTCTGGGATTTGTTGAGTTCTCTGCTTTGTACCACATTTCTCTCAGGACTGTGGGGATCTGTTCACACTACTGCAGCACTGACAAGAAGTAATGAGCAAAAGGTCCTTCTCACACCTCTTAGCTCCAGTTTTGTCTCCTCTGTAATGCCTCAAACTCTAGAAAATAGGCCCTCTAGCTAAAATTTCTCCAAATTGCTGACTTTTGCCTGTAGTGAGTTAACTTGAATTAAGAACAAACTTTTTTCCCCATGGAGATAAGATCTCATTTTATTTCTGTACTTCTTTCCCTCACCCACATTCATGACCATGACACAGTGCTCTGAGCACTAAACCTTCCTACCTATAGGGCCTTTCTAAAACCTTCCTACCTATAGGGCCATGTCTTGTGGTTGATTCTCTCATGTCTAGATATATGTTAGGTGTTTTGCTGCAGACTTTCCCTGTGAACAACAACCAGTTCAAGTTTTCACCATTGTGAGCAGAAAATCTTCAGGTGTGGAAGACCTCCAAGGTCTCCACCTTTCTGTTAAAAATTACTGGAATTTAACAGCGTGCTCAAAAGTACCTGGGGAATGAAATAAATAAATAAAAAGAAGGGCTTTTAGGGTGGTCAGGCAGGCAGAGGCACTTGGAGGGAGACAGTCACAAAGATAACAGGATTGCAGAGTCCTCATTTCCCTAGGAAAGTCGGGCAAACAACGTTTTCACTGCTTTTGATTATGTCCTGCTGTGCATTGCCATCTTCAGTCTGCAAACATCAAAAAGCCACTGCTGCAGGAACTACAGGTGTCATCTGATGGCTGAACAGGAGGAGATGAAACCCCCCATAACAAGGGACCTATTGCTATCTAAATTTCCCAGGAAAAAAATGCTAGAACAGTGCTGTAGAAAATGCATAAAATAATGGGAAGCTGAGAGAACGTTTTCCAGAAATTCCTTTCCAGTCCCCTCTAACAATTGCCATTGAATCTTGAAATTTTGTTCTCTTTTCAGTGCAAAGCAAAATAAGCATTAAATAAGTTGCTTGTTATGAGTCTGCAAATGGTTGCATTGAGACCTCTAACCCTGTGGGCTGCAGCAACAGGATCAGGGCCTAAAAATAAGAATGGGCAGATGATGTAACCAACAGATGGTGACATTTCATAAGGTTGTCCCTAGACAGCCCCACCTCAGTGCCAGGAATCCCCACGCAAGCTGGTGGATGCTGTTGGAGGGGACACCTGCTAGGGGGGATGGCAAGGTGGCAGAAGTGATGTGACAGGGACTCGCTCCTCATAAAGAGTTCTGTTACAGGGGGTTATCTGTCAGTCGTGTTACTTGTGAGCTGACTTGTCACAAATAGTTATGATATGAACAAGCTGGTCCCCCAGCTACTCCTAGAGCTCCCTCAACCAAGCCCAAAAGGAGTCACTCCATACCTCCAGAAATATTTTCTCAGAGTTCCACGTCAATGGGGGAAAAATCAGGGGGAAGTTCTTGAAAAGCATGAATGATATGGGGTTTTGAGCACCTTGATCTAGTGGGAGGTGTCCCTGCCCATGCAGGGGGGTTGGAAGTAGATGATACTTTAAGCTCCCCTCCAACCCAAACCATTCTGTGGTGCTATGATTCTATACAATGAGCTTGCTGTGTCAGCTCAGATCTTGCCTGTAGTGGTGGTGGAGGCACAGGTGTCACTCCCTTTACAATGCCATGGTGGGCTGATTTGGGAAAATCTGATTTCCCATATTTGTGTTTATTAGCAGCCTTGTTGAGAGAGGTGTTCAGGTCCTCTTCTCCTATTCCCAACTTATATCCTCTTGTGTTAGTTGCAGCTGGACTCTCCATTTTTGTCCTGACACAGACTTCTGAGCTGGAGAGGTGTTCTGTGAAATATCAAAGAGTCACTTGTGTCATAAAATGAAAAATGATCCTCTTGGATAAAGGATCCTTGTAGGATCCACAGGGATGTGTGCCCAGTGCTGGGATGAGCAGCTGTGTGCAAACATGGACATGCACAGTTCCTGGATCCAATCTCCACTGGTCTGAGGTGGACATGGACTCAAAAGCTCAGGTCTTTGATAACTGGGGTTGGTGTCTCAGGACTGTGATGTAAACATGGTCTTACAGCCAGAGTTAATAGCCCTAATAGAACTTTTCAAGCAGAAAAGTTAAGATCTCTTCTCTCACTCTTTGGCATTAATGGTAGTAACTGGAGACGTCCATAACAGTCATATAAAATCCAAATTGTTTGGGAATGTTATTAATTTCCTGCCTCTTTAGAAAGAAACTAAACCACCAAAGTCTTCTCCTTTTGGAAACTGGTATCCAAGGAACAGGTTTCCCAAGGAGGCTGTGGCTGCCCCATCCCTGGCAGTGTCTCAGCCCAGGTTGGATGGGGCTTCGAGCAACCTGGGCTGTGGGAAGTGTCCCTGACCATGCCGAGGGTTGGAACTGGGTGATCTTTAAAGGCACCTTCCAATCCAAGCCTTCCAACCCTTTCCCATGATCCTATGAAAGAAGATGCGTGAAAACAGGGGCACTGTCATTTCTGAAAGACCAAAAGACTCCATGGTGCTCCTAAAGGAAGCTGAGAACAAAACCTGTTGTCTTCAGGAAATGTGTTGGGTCTGTCTTCAGACTAATCCAGCTAGGGCTGAAGGCAACACAGATCCTCCTCAGCTAGAAATGGGTTGGGGCAAGTTATATTTAGAGTAGATATTAGGAAGAATTTCTTAACTGAGACAAGAATCAGGCACCAGAATGAGATTCCCAGGGAGGTGGTGGAGTCATCATCCCTGGAGGTATTTAAAAATTGTGTAGATGAGGCAGTTCAGGACATGCTGCTGTGGGCATGGTGATATATATATGTATAATATAATTTTTATTTTATTTTATTTTACTCTGTTATATGGGGGTGGTGGATTGTTGATGGTGTGTAACCGGAATGGAGTCTCTAGTCCGAGATCGAGGTGTCAATATGGTAGTATAGACTCAGAGGATGTGGTTTGAGTCTATTGCCCACAGCGAGGAACTAGCAAGATGGTCCTGTTCCTTCTTGATTCGACGGAGGCTTGGGCTAGACCGGGGTCTATGCCCGCATTCTCCACCAGATGTAACCGGAATGGAGTCTCTAGTCCGAGATCGAGGTGTCAATATGGTAGTATAGACTCGGAGGATGTGGTTTGAGTCTATTGCCCACAGCGAGGAACTAGCAAGATGGTCTGCTGCTATGGAAGCAACCAGCCACTCTCTCAACTAGCTCCAGAATGAGCTGCCTCAGTGGGTGTGAGCCTCACTATTTATTGGCCCCGTGGTCTTGCACATGCTCCATAGGGGCCCTGCCCTGACTGGGCACAGGTGGAGTTGATAGCGGCTCACACCCACTTCCTGATGATCAGAGGCACCTGGTCGCTCTGTTCCACTACAATGGTGATGGTTGGATGCAGTGATCTCAGAGGTCCATAACAACCATGACAATTCTGTGACTTTGTGATATGCATCCATTTTGTACAAACAAAACAGAAAGCAGAGAAGCCTTAAAGTACTCAAAACAACTCCCAACAATACCCATAAGTGTGATGCTAGTCCAGAAGAATGCTGAAGCTGTGCCCTGGTTGATGGCCTATGACTGCACATTGATTATTCAAGAGCAGCACTGGGGGAGGTGCCAAGAGCCACCTGGGTCCCATGGGTGCTTTAGGGAACATCTCACAGTATCCATACCACGCTGAGGGGGGCCAGTGGGCTCAGAATAACCTGTGGTCATTTTGCTGCAGTGAATATAATTTGTTTCTTGGCTTTTCTGCTGCAGACATGTGGCTGCCATTAATAATAATCATTGATTATGCCAACGTCTGATTGAACACGAGACCCCTGGGTGTGCAAAATAGGATAAGAATATTTTGGCAGATAATATTAAAAGTAAAAATGATGTGGGTGCATTTGGGAATGGGAAGAGGTCTAGAAGAGTGAACCAGAACCAAGTCTGAGTAGTTACCTACCAGTCACACCAGTACTCAACCTAAAGTCTAAACTGCATCGTGGAGTCAGACTCATAAAGGAAGGCAATAATTAATTAGCACTATCATAGCTTATGTGTGATTTAGATTGAATGTTAGGAGAAGGTTCTTTTCCATGATGGTAATGGAAAAATGGAACAGGTTGCCCAGGGAGGGAGCTGAAGCCTCATCCCTGGAGGTATTCAAGGTCTTTGAGTAAAGCTGTCCCTATTTACTGCAGTGGGGTTGGACTACATGACCTCTAGAGGTCACTTCCAGCCCAGATTATTCTATGATTATTCTAATTATTCTATGATTCTATGTGTTAATCACAGAGTCATCCTTCCAGGACTTGGCAAGTCCCCACCAGGGTCATATCTTCCCAAACTACTTCATTCTGGAGGAGTTGTCAGACATAACTACCATGACACAGGATGACACACAGTGGCTGGAACAACAGCTCTTAGGACTTTGTATTAGTCAGTCATATATTTTTAGCCCAGTTAAATGCATTTTATTTATTAATATTATAAGACTGACTTGGACAAAAAGACCTATGACTAAGAGAAATGTGAAAAACTGAAATAAAATGCAAGAATGTTGCATTTTGTGGAAGGTCCTGTCTCTGACATGTCAGTTGAGAATCTGTAGGAAAAGGTGTAATGGACAAAGATAAAGTGAACATTTCCTAATAGATTTTCTCAGCTTTATTAGCAAGTGATTTAAAGGCTTCCTGAGCTAAAGCTTGAATATAGACAATGTTTTTGTGCAGCTACCATGTTCATATATATATATTTTTAATCTATATATATATTCATCTATATATTTTTAATCATTGCACCAAGTGAAAAAGAAATGTGCCATTCCTTCCTGTTTTACACGTGGAACCAGGAATTTCTTCAGAGGATCCTTCATCACAAAATAGTGAATAATCCTCCTCTTCTCTGCACTGCTCATGGTTGTACTCAACATGATCTAAAACTCAGCCCAGTGGCATTTAAATGATTGTTTGGCCTCTAAATGATTGTTGTAATTTACATTTTGATTTCATTTTCAAATCAGCTCCATCCAACTTGGCAAAATCTTCTGTTGTGCTGTGTTTCCAAGGAAGTATTAGGGTTAAACATAGCAACCAGAAGCTGCTGTCACTATTATTTAGCAAATAATATTTAGCAAACCTTTGCTTTTCATCTAAGCATCCCTCTGACTATGAAACCTTTGGAGATCTGACCCCAAATCAAATCAAACCCCACCAAACCTTCACATTGCTCAATACTCCACATGAGCTCCAACTCCTGCCCTGTGTTTCCATCTCAGTGATTTGTTTCTGCTCTGTTCTGTGCCTCCTTCCCCCTACATCCCTACGAAAAAGCATCAGACCAAAACTGATGAGTGTTTCTAATACTGTCGAGGGCTTTATTGCAGATTTGTATCCATTAGGCACCTTGAGGCTTATTAGAAGCATCTGGAAAGTTATCCATCAAGGGGGCCATCAAAGACCTCTGAGATTTCACTCCTCTTCCCTCAGACAAGCCTCTTTTAATTTTCTTTTGAGTAAACAGCTCCAAAACGCCTCTGCTTCATCTCTGGTCAAAATATCACACGAATAAACAAATCCCATTTATAGTCAAAATTTTGCTTGCTAGCTAATTTTTTGTTTGGTTGGTTTTGGGGATTGTTTTGGGTTTTTTTTTTCCCCTCTAAAGCTGCAAAATAAAAATTCAATGATCCTCTGCATCTATTACAGACGTGTATGGAGATCTGTGCTGCTTAAATGTTAAGCATGAATGTTCACTTCATAAAGAATTGCTGCAAAGGTTTAGATTGCCCATGAAAAAAGACCCAGCAGTGACAACCAGGAGTAGGGACTTATCCTTTGCTGTCCAGAGATGTGACTTTAGCCAACAGTAAATGGAAATTCAACACTGGTACAGGCAAGAGAGAGAATTAGGAAACTTAATCAGTGCCCAGATACTACATATGTGTGTGTCCTGGATTCTTTCTGCCTTCTTGCCATCTATCTTGAGTACAGACTGGGTTGAGGGTAGGCTTGAAGAGAAGGACTTTAGGGTGGTGAATGATGAGAAGCTCAATATGAGCTGGCAGTGTGCTCAGGCAGCCCAGAAGTCCAATTTTATATTCACATGCATCAAAAGAAGCACAGACACAGAAAATATATAAAAAACAGAAAACACAGAAAACACAGACACAGTCAGTCAAGGGAGGTGATGCCCCTCCTCTACTCTGCTCTTCTGAGACCCCACCTTGAATACTGCATCCAGTTCTGGTGTCCCCAGCATAAGAAGGACACAGGTCTGCAGGAATATGTCTAGAGGAGGCCACAAAGATGACCCAGGGGATGGAGCAGCTCTGCTATGAGAGACTGAGAGAGCTGGGATTGTTCAGCTTCAAGAAGAGAAGTCTCTGGGGGGACCTTAGAGATTCCTTCCAATACCTGAAGGGAACCTCCAGGAAGGCTGGAGAGGGACTTTTCATAAGAGTCTCCAGCAACAGGACAAGGGGAAATGGATTTAAACTGAAGGAGAATAAGTTTAGACTGGATATTAGGAAGAAGTTCTTCAGTACAAAGGTGGTGAGACTCTGGAACAGATTGCCCAGAGAAGTTGTGGCTACCCCCTCCCTGGAGGTGTTCAAGACCAAGTTGGATGAGGCCTTGGGCAACCTTCTCTGGATGAGAGGCTGAGAAAATCTGGATTGTTCAACCTGGAGAAAAGAAAGATCTGGGAAGAACTTAGAGTGGCCTTCCAGTACTTGAAGGGGCTTCAGAAAAGATGGGGAGGGACTTTCTACAATTGATGGGATGAAGGGGGAAGATTTCAATCTGAAAGAGGGAAGATTTAGATTAGACCTTAGAAATTCTTTCCTGTGAAGGTGGTGAGACACTGAAACAGATTTCCCAAGGAAGCTGTGGCTGCCCCATCACTGGCAGTGTCTCAGCCCAGGATGGATGGGCCTTGGAGCAACTTGGGCTGTGGGAGGTGTCCCTGCCCATCCATGGAGTAGGAACTGGATGAGCTGGAAGGTCCCTTCCGATCTAAACCATTCTGTGATTCTTTTAACCCAACTGTTGAAGTCAGCTTTTCAAAGTACAGCTGTCAGTTATCTATGGCAACAGATTGTCAAAGGAAATGACCATAAGGCCAGAACAACCAGTTGTCCTCCTTTTCCAGTTCTGTTCCTGCCTTTTCCCCCTATTTCCTACATTCAGAGTGACCCATGTGCTAGGTTTTCATCAAACCTCAATTGTTTTGGGAAGTCTGAGCCACAATCTGTGCCTCCCAAAAACCCCACATACCTCAACCTGGTGTGTTTGTTCTGCATGACTCCTGTTTATGTAGCACAGAAGTCTAAGACCACACTGCTGATCTCCAGCCTGTATGGTCTGTGAAGACTTTGGTTTCATTCACGGTATGTCCAGTCCTTTCTCCTGATGTCCCTCTGAAGAAAACTAGCAGTGAAACTTGATCCTCTTTCATTTCTAAGTCTCATCTCTGCTTCATCACTTCTTGAATATGAGGAGATTGAGTCCATCATCAGCAAATTTGCAGATGACACCAAGCTGGGGGGGAGTGTCGATCAGCTGGAAAGCAGGAGGGCTCTGCAGAGGGACCTGGACAGACTGGAGAGTTGGGCTGATTCCAACGGGATGAGATTCAACAAGGCCAAGTGCTGGGTCCTGCACTTTGGCCACAACAACCCCATGGGGAGCTACAGGCCAGACACAGAGTGGTTGGAGACCAGCCAGACAGAAAGGGACCTGGGAGTCTGGATTGACAGGAAGCTGAACATGAGCCAGCAGTGTGCCCAGGTGGCCAAGAAGGCCAATGGCATCCTGGGCTGGATCAGGAACAGCGTGGCCAGCAGGTCCAGGGAAGTGATTCTGCCCCTGTACTCAGCTCTGGTGAGGCCACAGCTTGAGTCCTGTGTCCAGTTCTGGGCCCCTCAGCTCAGGAAGGAGCCTGAGGTCCTGGAGCAGGTCCAAAGGAGGCAACTGGGCTGGTGAAGGGACTCGAGCACAGACCCTATGAGGAGAGGCTGAGGGAGCTGGGGCTGTTCAGCCTAAAGAAGAGGCAGCTCAGGGGAGAGCTCATCACTCTCTGCAACTCCCTGAAAGGAGGTTGGAGCCAGGGGGGGGGGTTGGTCTCTTTTCCCAGGCAACTCTCAGCAAGACAAGAGGCCATGGTCTCAAGTTGTGCCAGGGGAGGTTTAGGTTGGAGATTGGAAAGAATTTCTTTCTGGAGAGGGTGATCAGGCATTGGAATGGGCTGCCCAGGGAAGGGGTGGATTCTCCGTGTCTGGAGCTATTTCCAAAGAGCCTGGATGTGGCACTGAGTGCCATGGGCTGGGAACCACGGGGGGAGTGGATCAAGGGTTGGACTTGATGATGTCTGAGATCCCTTCCAACCCAGCCAATTCTATGGTTCTATGAATTGGTGTCAGGAGTGGTTTCCCTAGAACTCTTCTGTCCTGGATCCAGGTTTCCTTGTGAAGAGCTCGATGCTGTGAGCAGAGATGTCCACCCAGAGGGAGGTTTCAGATTCAGGAGTGACGTCTCTACAATTTCTGTGCTGAACAGATGCTTTAATACCTCTCTCCCCTTCCAGAAGTGAACTCACCACAAAGCATGACCCTCTTTGTATTTCTTGCTGGAAGCTCTTTTAGCATCTGGACAGTTGGTGACGCAGAGGGGTTATTTGCTTTCCCTCTATCTATCTGTTTTTCTGCCAAACGATGAAATAATAAGGGTTAGCTCTCCCATCCTTGACTGGATGTTTACAACAAGCCATTGCCAGCTAAACTCCAGAGGAGATGTGTATATTTTACAAAGCCTCAGAAAAGAAGAATGCTGAAAAAAAACCTTGCAGGGGACCATGTCTTGTGGCCAGGGAGTGGTGGCTACATTTTCCACTCTTGTCCTGGATGAAGCGATGGCAGAAACACCTGGGAATGAGGAACTATGTCTAAACAGCAAGCAGGAGACATAAATGCACCCCATTTTTGTTTCAACCTGACTTCATCCACCCATAATTCAATGGCTCCCGTTGCCATAGCAATGGAGTGCATCACCATTTTCCTGTATTTTTCTTCACAACATTCCCACGAGTTGAAGAGGTGCTGTCTACACATCACAGATGGGGAAGCAACAGGAGGTGTTTTAATTCCCCTCCTTTAGCACCAGATGAAGTGACAGGTTCATTTTGGCATCCTGGCTGATGGCAAGGAGGGAACACCAGACACTGGCACCCCAGCCCTGATGTGTCCTGGAGTCTCCCTGTTTGGAGGAGAGAGAACTGAAGAAGGAATGTGTTTTACTGGCTGGAGGATGTCTAGGTATGGTGCTGAGAGACCACAGTGCTTGGCCAGGAGATCTCTGGAAGATGACAAAGTTGAACATCAGTCTGGGAAAACCACATCCCTGATTGCTCAGATACAGGGGTGTTCTCATCCCCATGGATACCTGGATCTAGAGGTACCATTTCAAGGGGATTAACTGGTGGTGACATCCCTACCACCCACCCACTCAAATTGGGGTGTGGTGGGACCTTCCATTTTGTTCAATTCATGTAGGAGAAGGAACTACTGACAAGAGTCCAGCACAGAGCAACTAAAATGTTTAAGGGATTGGAGCATCTGCCATACAGGGGAGGTATGAGAGAAGTTGTTCTGGAGAAGACTGAGAGGGCATCTCATTGAGGCTTGCAAATATCTTCACGATCCCATCAGGAGGATGCGTCCAGACCCTTCTCAATGGTGTCTGGTGACAGGACAAGGGGCAATGGTCACAGATGAACACAGGAGGTTCAAGCCAGACACAAGGTAAAATTTCTTTACTGTGGGGTTGCAGAGCACTGGCCCAGGCTGCCCAGGGGGGGTGTGGAGTGTCCATCTCTGGAGACATTCAGAACCTGCCTGGATGTGTTCTGGTGTCATCTACTCTAGGTGATTCCATAGACCAGATCATCTTCAGAGGTCCATTCTATGATTCTATTATTTTTAATCCCCTCTTTCTGGGCAGCAACCTTTATCTCAACCCATCACTGTCAGTAAGTTGAACACCAGTTCCTGGGCATCCACAGGACCCTCACCTTTGAAAGGACAACATAATGCATTGCATGAGCAGGAAATTAATTCCCTTGGTCTTGGTGTCCAATCTCCTGCCATCCAAAACTCAGCAATTACCATTTTTCCTCTCTTGTGGTTTTGGTAACATCTGGGGACAATTCCTCTGAAACATATCTGGGCTGCTGGTGGATGCAATCTGCAGCAAAAAACCCTCATTTATACCCCTGGCCCAGGGAATTTTGTATTTATGTTGGGATATGAGCACTGTGGGTGGTCACTCTCCCCAGCAGGATGACAACCTGAGCACCTCAGTGCATGGTGCTTTGCCACATCCCATCTGCTCAGTGGCCACAGCACAGGGAGGAACCACCTAGGGCTGAGCAGTCTCTCTGATCTTTCCCTTCAAGGCTGTGCTTGGCTGCTCCCTTCTTGCATTTCCATGCCTGCCTTCTGCATTTGAACACCTTCCTCCAAGGTCGTTTTCCTCTCTGACCGGTTTCTCTCCCATCCCACTCTTCCTAACCCCAATCCTCATGGGTCACCTCCAGTCTCTGCCCTCAGAATGGAGCAATGGCAGCAGAAAACCCTTGGTTGGGGAGATCAGTGCTCTCTCTCCTTAGTCCAAAACATCCATCTCCTTCCTCTTCTACCTCCAAGGACCAGTGATAAACCACCCGGTCTACCCCTCCTCTCCTCTCCTCTCCTCTCCTCTCCTCTCCTCTCCTCTCCTCTCTCTCCTCTCCTCTCCTCTCCTCTCCTCTCCTCTCCTCTCCTCTCCTCTCCTCTCCTCTCCTCTCCTCTCCTCTCCTCTCCTCTCCTCTCCTCTCCTCTCCTCTCCTCTCCTCTCCTCTCCTCTCCTCTCCTCTCCTCTCCTCTCCTCTCCTCTCCTCTCCTCTCCTCTCCTCTCCTCTCCTCTCCTCTCCTCTCCTCTCCTCTCCTCTCCTCTCCTCTCCTCTCCTCTCCTCTCCTCTTCTCCTCTCCTCACTGATGAGTCTGTAGCTCATCCCAGTATTCTGCTCAGCCATCTCCTCATCTCCTGGGGATGCCAATTACAGAACTGAGGATGTGGATGCCTGTCCACAGGCACTTGGGTGGAGACCACCAGTCTGCCTTGCAGAGGCTTCCACTTGATGCTGCTGTCTGATTCACACTGAGCTGAAGTGCTCCTTGACCAAATTGCAAGCACATGGAGCATTTTCAGGCTCCTAAGAGATTTGGGCATCTGAGTAGCTGGCCTGGATCTTGCCTCAGGTGCAGCTCTCCTGTTCACACACAGGCTGGGAGATGGGAAGGGACATGCCTGGGTTGGGGCCAGCAGCCTGTGTGGGGACATCAGGTGCCATCTGAGAGGCTCTGGAGTATCTGAGACATCTGCATGGGGCTGATGATTGATATGACACAGCCTATGGGAAATGCCTTTTATTTTTTTAAGTCACAAGAGACCAGGTGGACACCTTAGGGACCTCTGAAGTCCTTAGGGAACCAGGCAGGGCTGATTTATGTGACAACGTTCAGGTATTTACTGGGACAGGAGGTGGTCTGGGCCATTGCAGATCCAGCAGAGCATGCAGGTCCTGCATGGGGCATTTCTGACATCACACTGTTGTGTTAGACGCAGAGGACATCAAAAGATGTCAGGAAAGGAGGGACAAACTCAATGTCCAAAGCATTTTTGGAAAGCCCAAGTTCTCACCCAATGTCCATTGTTATTCATGCAAAGAGGCCACTGCCTGGGCCAGCTCCAGCCCCTCTGCTGGGCTCCTCATCTCCTCTGGTTTTAAAGCAGAGGTTTCACCCTGCCAGCAGCAATATCTTAGTCTATAATATTATTCCAGTATTATTCTATTCCTAATATTGTTCCAGTACTTAAAAGGTGGCTATAAAAAAGATAGAGTCCAATTACAAGGAGTCCCATGGACTTGACAAGGGGGAATGGGCACAAGGTGATCCTAGGGAGATTCCAATTGCACACAAGAGGTAATTTTTTCCCCATGAGGACAGGCAGATAATGGAATGGTTTCCCAGGAAGAGTGGTGGGTCACCCCACTTTGGGAAGTTTTGTTTCAGGTTGACAGAATGCTTATAGGTCAGAGCATCACTTATAGGTCAGAGCATCACTTTAATCATGGCTGAGGGCATTCCCATTCCCTGGAGGAATGAGCTGGGTGGTTTTCAGGCATCATGCTTCATTCCACGTTTTTGTAGCCTTCCTTTGCAGCTGCAGGGTGTGGGGAAGGAGGAGGGGGGTGTGGGGTGGCTACAGCTTTGACTTGCTCATTAGCCCAAGGACTCTTAGGCACAAGAGCCCTGGTGATCACCTGAGCAGGGAAAAAAAAAACAACAAAAAAACAAACTCAGAATAACTTAAAGCCAGGAGCTGTTCTAAACCTGGCATTTGGGGAGTCCTCTGAACTGTCTGTCATCCTCAGATGTTCACCACGAGGGAAATTTAATTAAAATGAAATGCTGAGAGAGCTTTGCCACTCTTCTCTCCTGAGCAGCTCACTGCTTCATTAGAGAAACAAACTGTGCTCAACAGTGGAAAAATCAAGGCTCTTTTGGACAGGAGCTCCTTAAAATATGAAAATGAAGGCATGAAAACATGTGAAATGTATTTTACCACTGGTTTCACCTCTCTCTAAGGATCAAAATGTTGCCAGTGACAGTTTAGTCCAGATGATGAGCTGGGAAATCACACTCTGTAAAATGTGTGCCTGGGAGAAGAGAAAACCCTTCCCTTGTCCAGCTCTCCTGTTTTGCTTGCAAGTGCTTGTGTCCTGCAGAAATCTCTTTCCTGGAAAGATTTTTCTTTAAAAAAAAAACAAAAACAAAACAAAAAACCCCCTCAAGCCCCTCAAAACAAATAACAAACCCTTGGACAGCCCAGATGCTGATGCGTTGTGTCTGATTCCTGGGGAACTGACTTTGATGGGATTTGGGAAGGAGCAAGGGATTAGAGGACCCAGCTACCCTAGCTGGGTTATTTTCCAGTTTAACCAGTTGGAAAAGGGTGCAGTCCAACAATGAGGGAGCATGAGCACAGTCTGTGTCAGCTGTGTTGGCTCCGAGATGATAAATAAAGAAAATAAAGACCATGGAAGAAAGATGTGACAGAAGCCAGCAGGGCAGTAAAGTGCAACCAGATGTCAGCTTGTTTTGATCTGCTCCTTGAAGAACCAAGGAAAAAAGAAGACCAATAAACCCCCCCACAGGGCCAGAGCCATTTTTTGGCACTCATTGTGCTGTTTGAAGCCAGCTGAGATGAAAAGGAAGATCTGGGGGTTGTGGACTGTAGAAGAGGGTAGGAGAGCTCACCACAAGGTATAGAGATGCTGGGTTTGATCTAAATCACCCCTTGGTGGGGCTCTGGAACAGCAGCCAGGACCTGGGGATGGCAGCAGGACCAGGCTGGGTGTTCTTCTGCCCTTGATGATGTGAAAGTGGTGAACACAAGGAGGAGGAACAAACACAGATGATGGATGGGAATAAGAGCTTGTTAATTGTCAGGTGATGGTTTGTTCAAGTTTGCCTCCTATCCCCCATTCTGAAGTCTTGTGGTCACACTTCCTACATCTTTGCTGGGGAGGTGAACTGATTTGCCTGTGGTCTTACAAAAAAGGCTGTGACAAAGAAGGAAACCCTGGAACCAGTTCTCCCACCTCCTGGAGTAACGTCCACTTCTTTTGACCTGCCTTGCTATACTGTGAAGAGCAGAAGAGTCATAGAATAAAGGAATAATTTTGTTTGGAAAAGATCTTTAAGATTGTCAAGTCCAGCCAGTAACCCAGCACTGACAAACTCACCACCAACCCATGTCCCTCAGCACCACATCTACAAATCTTTGAAACACCTCCAGGAATGGTGACTCCACCACTCCCCTGGACAGCCTGTTCCAAAGCTTGAACATCCAGGTTATTCTGCTTCCATAGCACCCATCTACCCAACTTTGTTAATCTCCCCAGACAGGAGCTTTCAGAAACCAGAATAGCCACCAGCAAACTACAGAAAGCCAACTGGAGTCTGTTCCAGTTCAGGTCCATGGAGCTGAGCTAATGTGTGAAATGTTGATTCTTCCAGTGATATACTTTACTCTTTTGAGGTTAATTCCAGCCCAGGACAACTTCTCCTTGGTTTTTCCAAAGAATAATTCTTAAGGATTGGAATAGGAGCAGGATCAGAGTTTGATATTGCTGTGGATGGGCATCCTTGCTCCATCAGCTGAATGCCTATGTTTATCCTGCTCCTTGAGACCTTTCCTTCCATCCATGCATGAAATCTTTTGGCAGGTTCTCATCTGAGCAATCCAGTGCTGAGAAAAAACCAGAAAAAATCATCCTGCTCAATATGAGGTACAACATGGCTTGAGCAGACACCCATGGCCTTAGGGAAGAAGAAGTGATAGCTCTTTGCTGCACCTTCTGCCCTCCCAGATACCAGCTTGGGAGTGTTTTGTGCTCATGTAAAATCCCAGGAAAAGGTAATTCAAGCTCCAGAGTCTTATTGGGTAGGACCACATGGTTTGCTTTAGCAACAGCAGCAGAAGCTGAAGTGATGGACAAAAGGAGGCAATGACTGTGTCCCTTTTCCCAGCATGAAGCTGGCAGTGCTATCAGGAAAAGGCAATTTGTCCTCCCCATTGCCTGGCCCCTATTAAATCCATCTGAGAAGAAGACTTTCCTAGGACCTGAGGAAGTGGTTTCTCACCAGATCTCTCTGGTTTGCCCACCTCTGAGCTCTCCAAGCCTCACTTAGACACCCTCACATCATTTTAGAAGGCGGAAGGAGAAGTGGCTTGGCCAGGGTTGGGCTCAGATCAGATGTGGAACTCCTTGATCCCCAGTGGGGAATGAAGCTGGAACCCTAAAAAGTGAGGAGCAGCCCACCAGAGCAAAAGACCATTTAGGAAGGGGCTTTCCTGCCCCCCTCTGTGGTGTGCCCAGGTAGCCAAGAAGGCCAATGGCATCCTGGCCTGTATCCGGAAGTGTCGCCAGCAGGTCCAAGGAAGTGATTCTGCCCCTATACTCAGCCCTGGTGAGGCCACACCTCGAGTACTGTGTCCAGTTCTGGGCCCCCCAGTTCAGGAAGGATATCGAGGTCCTGGAGCAGGTCCAAAGGAGGGCAACCAGGCTGGTGAAGGGATTTGAGCACAGACCCTATGAGGAGAGGCTGAGGGAGCTGGGGCTGTTCAGCCTAAAGAAGAGGAGGCTCAGGGGAGACCTCATCACTCTCTACAGCTCCCTGAAAGGAGGTTGGAACCGGGTGGACATTGGTCTCTTTTGCCAGATGACTTTCAACAAGACAAGAGGCCATGGTCTCAAGTTGTGCCAGGGGAAATTTAGGTTAGATATTAGAAAGAATTTCTTTACGGAGAGAGTGATCAGGCATTGGAATGGGCTGCCCAGGGAAGGGGTGGATTCTCCGTCCCTGGAGATATTTCAAAAGAGACTGGATGTGGCACTCAGTGCCATGGTCTAGCAACCGCAACAGTGGTTCAAGGGTTGGACTCGATGATCTCTGAGGTCCCTTCCAACCCAGCCAATTTTATGATTCTATGATTCTATGAAATCTCCCTGCAGCTCTCTCCCCACATCCCTGCAGACATCCAGACAGCCTGGCCTGGCCACAGACAACCCAGGGGTTTCCTAGAACAGTCCAATCACTGATTCCCTTGAGCTGGACAATTGTTTTTTCCTTTTTCTCCCATGGTTCTGAGCATCCAAATTTCCCTCCCAGCAATGACTGCCCAAGCCTGGTGTCTGTCCCCCATCCACAGCAGTGCTGGAGAGCAACAGCCTGAGAGGTTTATCCCTTATCAGCTTAGGAGATGGAGGTCCTGAGGGAGTTTTAATCAGCAGAGAGACTTTCCCATCCAAAGAGAGGAAGATTCAATCAATTCCCTTAAATGGGCACCAGAAGGGCTGAGCTGCAGCTCCTGGGACTCCCCCTCTGCTCCCCCTGCCTGAAATAAATCACTCCCTGAGAACCCCAGTGATGCTGTGCTGATCTCCAGCTGCTCAACCTCTGGCTCTTCAGCCACTTTGCTTTGAAAGTAAAACTTTTCCAAAGGAACATATTTGGTTTTTTTTTTCACCAGGAACATGCTGTTCATCTCTGTCTCTCTCCAGAAGGGACCCTTTGAGACAGTCACCCTGGAAAGCTTTACCAGGACAGATCAGGCTACTGATTTTTATTTAAATTTATTTAAATACATTTATATACTAACAAATAAATATTATTTATATATAAATATAAATATAAATATAAATATAAATATAAATATAAATATAAATATAAATATAAATATAAATATAAATATAAATATAAATACAAATATAAATAAAAATAAAAATATAATATTTATCTATAAATAAAAAATAGATTTATTTACCGAAATATATTTATTTACATTTATTTAAATAATAATTTTTAACATTCATTTCTTTATTTTTAATTTTTATATAGAAATTTATATATACATATATTTTTATTTTTTATATATTTTATTTATATATTTTTATTATCATTTATTTTTACATTTCATTTATTTTTTGTTTTTTAATTCTATTTATTTAAATCTAAATTTAACAGACTGTTGGCTGTCTCCTGGGACAGTGACCTTTTTCCAGTGGTAATTTTGATTTGTTTTTTTCTCTCCCTCTGTCTCAAAGCACGGGGCACTTGCTGGGCTGCAAGCATCCCACACTGGGCAGAGACAGATAAGAGGGGCTTAGAGAGGGGTTAACCTGGATGTGCATATTTCAGCTGAAGGGATTAAATACCTGAGGGTTTGTTTAGGACTCCTGCAGGCCCTGGGTTTGAAATACAGCTGTGTTTACAGAGGGATTTATCCCTTTTCTTGCTTCTGTCAACATCTTCCTTAAATGAAGATGTTTAAAAAAAAAATCGTTGGCAAGAAGATAGATAAAAGCAATTGATTATTTTTTCCTCCTTTCTGTGGTGAGGTGAATTGCTGGTTGTTTGGTGGCTGGGTGGTTGTTAGGACTGATTGTTTCTATACCCCCCAGAGGGAAAGAAAATAGGTACCGGGGAGGTTGTGCTCTGCTGTCTCTGGTCTTGGTTTTAGTGATGCTCAGGAGGTGTTTAAGAGATGTGTCACTCTGTTGGGTTCACTGAGGTTGAGCAGCACCCTGGAATAACCCTCTGCAACACTCCATGTTGTCTGACCATCCCTTTGAAGGAGTCACCTCAAGGTTTTACCTTCTGCATGACAATTAAAGGGCACTCAGAAGTTGGTGTGATCTGGAGTTGGGTGCATCGCCTCTCATTAAGTTTTGTGCAGGCTCTGGGAATGAAGTGAAATGAACTGCAGGATGGGCTGCAGGATGGGCAAGGGATCGGACCCAGCCAGCACGGGTTTAGGAAGGGCAGGTCATGCTTGACCAACCTGATCTCCTTTTATGATCAGGTGATCCGACTGGTGGATGAGGGGAAGGCTGTGGATGTGGTCTACCTGGACTTCAGCAAGGCCTTTGACACCGTCTCCCACAGCATCCTCCTGAGAAAACTATCAGCCTGCGGCTTGGACAGGAGCACCCTGTGCTGGGTTAAGAACTGGCTGGAGGGCCGGGCCCAGAGAGTGGTGCTGAATGGGGCTGCATCAAAATGACAGCTGGTCACTAGTGGTGTCCCCCAGGGATCAGTGTTGGGCCCAGTGCTGTTTAATATCTTTAGTGAGGATTTAGATGAGGGGATTGAGTCCATCATCAGCAAATTCACAGATGACCCCAAGCTGGGGGGGAGTGTGGATCAGCTGGAAGGCAGGAGGGCTCTGCAGAGGGACCTGGAGAGACTGGAGAGTTGGGCTGATTCCAACAGGATGAGGTTCAACATGGCCAAGTACCGGGTCCTGCACCTTGGCCACAACAACCCCATGGGGAGCTCCAGGCTGGGCACAGAGTGGTTGGAGAGCAGCCAGACAGAAAGGAACCTGGGAGTCTGGATTGCCAGGAAGCTGAACATGAGCCAACAGTGTGCCCAGGTAGCCAAGAAGGCCAATGGCATCCTGGCCTGTATCCGGAACATAGTGGTCAGCAGGTCCAGGGAAGGGATTCTGCTCCTGTACTCAGCTCTAGTGAGGCCACACCTCGAGTCCTGTGTCCAGTTCTGGGCCCCCCAGTTCAGGAAGGATATCGAGGTCCTGGAGCAGGTCCAAAGGAGGGCAACCAGGCTGGCGAAGGGACTCGAGCACAGACCCTATGAGGAGAGGCTGAGGGAGCTGGGGCTGTTCAGCCTAAAGAAGAGGAGGCTCAGGGGAGACCTCATCACTCTCTACAACTCCCTGAAAGGAGGTTGGAGCCAGGGGGGGTTGGTCTCTTTTGCCAAACGACTTTCAACAAGACAAGAGGGCATGGTCTTAAGTTGTGCCAGGGGAAGTTTAGGTTGGAGATTAGAAAGAATTTCTTTACGGAGAGAGTTATCAGGCATTGGAATGGGCTGCCCAGGGAAGGGGTGGATTCTCTGTCCCTGGAGATATTTCAAAAGAGCCTGGATGTGGCACTCAGTGCCATGGTCTAGCAACCGCAACGGTGGTTCAAGGGTTGGACTCGATGATCTCTGAGGTCCCTTCCAACCCAGCCAATTCTATGATTCTATGAAAATTTTTCCCTCAGAGAGTATTCTCAGAAAGGCTTTAAAGCCAGCTTTAAAAAAAAAAACAAACAAAAAAAACCCAACAAAACATCAGTGGAAGTTGCTGCAGATTAGCTTTTCTGCCAGTCTGAAATTAGACCAGTTAATTACCAGTAAATTGAGCAGGCACTTGCCCAAGCCTGGGAGCACAGAGGGCATTAGTGAGAAGGCTTAGGCAGACCATGGGCTTTCCATGGGGCAGGGATTTACAGGAGTCAGCAGAACCTGGCTGCAGCCCAGTGGTGACTTTCTTGCAATGTAAAGAGGCTGTCAGACCTGCCAGAGCAGCCCAGAAGATGTATATATATATATATATGTATCTGAAGGAGGAGAGATGAAGACATCAGGTTGCTGGAGGATGCTGACTGCTAAGTCCTTCCACCTATCCATGAAAGTTCACACTGAGCTAATAAAATCATAGAATAACAGAATGATTTGGGTTGGAAAGGATCTTAAACATCGTCAGTTCCAGCCCTCCTGCCATATTCAGGGACACCTCCCACAGCCCAGGTTGCTCCAAGCCCCATCCAACCTGGCCTTGAACACTTCCAGGGATGAGGCAGCCACAGCTTCATTGGGCAACCTGGGACAGGGGCTCATCGTCCTCACAGTGGAGATTTTTCTTTTTTTTTTTTTATTTTATTTAAATCTCCTATCTTTCAGCTTGAAATCTTTCCCCCTCATCCTATCACTCTGTGCCCTTGAAATGCTTCATATTAGTTAATTGTTTGATTTAGAGAATTGAGATATAAGAAATGATTGCATACACTGCAATAATTAATAAAATTAATTAATTACATGGTAAATTAATAAAATGTTTTGCAACAGGAAAGTTTTTACGCAGTAGAAGTCAGGTGTTGAGTAGCCCAAATGCTGTCAGAAGAAGGGATTTAGGGCTGCCTGGATATGTAGCTCAGATCCTGGGATGTTTTTTTTCTCTGCTCCTCTATGACCTTCAGTGTAACATCTGGCAGACCATGCAGAGACTTTACTTTAACAGCCTTGGCCTCAGTCCTGCATGATCCAAGTCTCCAGTTCTAGCAGAGTCATGGTTCCTCTTGGGTCATCTTTCATCCCACACTAAAAAGAACATGAAGTTTTTGGGTCTAGTTCAAGCATTTCCTATGCAGCCTAGGCTAAAATTTGTGTGTCCTCAGTTTCTAAACCTTTTAATGAAGCTGTTCTGCCACCAAGTATTGGATAGATGCTTGGGTAGCTGGATAACAGTTGAAAAATGTAGATATTTTATTGGGCAAGGTGAGAGCTGGAGGAAGATATAGCACCAGTTCTGTTTGGCTTGGTCTGTCGTTGAGTATCCAAGTTAAAAACCATCCTGAAAACATCTGAAAGAGGTTGACAAAATTGTGTAAAACTGACTATTTTCTTCTTCTAGGAGAGACCTCATGGCACAGAAGATGTTCTGTGTTAATTTCTTTCTTCAAGCCTCAGTGTAAAGGAAAAGCAACTCAGTCTCACATTCAAACTGTATGTTAGGGGGAAAAAAATGTCATTTATCAGATCTGGCAGGACCTGGTGAATGCTCCAGTGAGGTTATGTGGTTGGAGAGAAGCACAGCACAGGGTAAGTCATCATGCAGAACATCAGCCAACCATTCATGAGTCCATTGACGCATTTGGAAGCCTTGTTTACCATTCCACATGAACAGGGTTGGCCAAAACCCATCAGTCTTTGTCTGCCAGAAGATTTAGTATGGGGGGTTTTTTTATTTCTTTTTTTCTTTTTGTTTATTTTTTTTGGCTGCACTGCAATGAAGTAATTTATTTTTTAAACATACAAGGAACTACAAGCTTCCTGAACTCTACAAGTGCTGGAAGGGTTTGTTGTTCCCCTCAGGTTTGCTGATAAAACCCTCAATGAAATTCTCCTTCTCACTGAAATGCTGTGGTTCTTTTCCAGGCTTCTCTGTGTGGGCCAGACTTACAAAGCATTTTGCAAACATCTGGCTGCTTTCAGCTTCCCTGCCCACGAGAGAAACCTGTTTGAGAGCTTTAGTCCCAGATAAAACACCTGGCAATTTCTAAAGTCTCCAGACATGAGCCAGACATGTCTGAAGTTTTTCTAAAACTGACATATTTCAAGAAAAAACATTTTAAACACATTGGACAAGTACTTTTTCAGTTAACAGCCTATGAAACACTCACAGATTAGAGATTGGTTTGGTTTGGAAGGGATCTTAAGAATCATCTATTTCCAATGCCCCTGCCATGGGCAGGGACACCTCCCACCAGATCAGGGTGGGATGAAGGATGGAGAATCAGCCCTCTCCGTTTTCTCAGTCAGTGAGTTCAAGAGCTCATAGAATCACAGAATGAGCTGAGTTGGAAGAAACCATTTAAGATCATCCAGTTCCAACCCCTTGCCCTGGGCAGGGACACCTCCCACAGCCCAGGGTGCTCCAAGCTCCATCCAACCTGGGCTGAGACACTGCCAGGGATGGGGCAGCCACAGCTTCCTTGGGCAACCTGGGACAGGGGCTCAGCACCCTCACACCAAAGAATTACTTCCTAAAATCTCATCTAAATCTCCCCTTTTCCAGTTTAAATCCATTGCCCATTATCCCATCACTTCATGTCCTTGTCCAAAGTCCCTCCCCAGCTTTCCTGGAGCCCCTTCAGGCACTGGAAGATGCTCTAAGGTCTCCCTGGATCCTTCTCCAGGCTGAACACCCCCAACTCTCTCCCCCTGGCTCCAGAGCTGCTCCAGCCTCTGAGCATCTTCCTGACCTCCTCTGGACTCACTCCAACAGCTCCATCTCCTTCCTCTGTTGGGGGTTTCAGGACAGGACACAATTCCTTCAAGTGGAGTCTCCGGAGAGCAGAGCAGAGAGGGAGAATCCCCTCTTAACATTTGAGATCAGCTTTGTGTTTTCCATGGGATGTTTAGATGGGATGCAGGGAGAAATAGGGGAGGGAAGAGGGGATGAGAGGTTGTGAGAAGAAAAGGAGCAGATGAGGTTGCTGGGGTACACATGTACCCCATGTAACTTTGGGAGAGGAGAGAGAAGCAAAGAAAGGAAGTGAGAGAGGGCTCAGCATGAAGGAAAAGGGCAAGGAGATTCACAGCCCCAGGAAGAAGGAACAGGACAAAGAGGCTGTGGGGGAAGATGCTAAACTGCTTTGCTCAAAATTACCCCCCTGCTCTACTTTTGGGCTCCATCTCCTCCAGTACCTGGCTTTAACTTGCTTGGTAAAAGTCCAACCTTAGTGAGCCTCATGTAAAGAAAATGATGAACAGTAGCCACTTCTTAGGCTGAATCATAGTTGGATTCTAAGAAATCTGGAAATTTTCCCTGGATGAGGAGCATTTCTCTGTGTGTTGCTTGCTATTTAATGAGCTTCTGGAGAGGAGGCTTTCAAACTCACCACTCAGGTTTTGATGCCTAAATAAATACACATATAAATATCTCAACTGGTGTTACAAGGCTGTTTCCTGCCAGCTTTAATACTGACATCCAAACTACCTGTCAGCCCAGAGACTCCAGATCTCATGGCCTGCAAAATCAGCTTCCAAAAAAATAATAATAATAAAAAACCCCAAACATAGACTCATAGAATGCTTTGGGTTGGAAGGCACCTTAAAAATCACTTAATTCCAGACCCCCTGGCTAGGCAACACCTTCCACTGGACCAGGCTGCTCCAAATATTTAGCCACTAAGGGAAAGAAATGGGCTCACTTGAACTTGATTCCAGAGGACTCTTCAAGGCTGCCCTGATGCATAGATATAGCTGCTTTGATGCAAACCAGATCATCTGGAGAAAAAAGGTTTCCATATGCTGGACTGCAGATTGAAACCAGGATAACACAGCACAGCAGGACACTGTCTCCAAAAATCCCAGCCCTGCCAAATCTTTGGGACATCAAATTCTTCTTGTGTTGCAAGCCAAGAAACTGATGTCAGATTGGGTTGAGATCAAGTTTTCTCAAAGTCACAGAGAGGACAAAATGGAGAGGAACTTGTAAAGAATTAAATGATGGAGGTTAACACATGCCAGGCAGTGAGGCTGGAGAGGTAATAAATCGTGTCAGTCTGACTTTCCATGATTTTTGTGAGTGAGCCACAAGGCTGGCATGGAAAATCATGTAGTGGTTTTCTCTTCTTAAATGCCCACAGGTTGTCATCCTGCTGCAAGGTCATCCTGAGTGAGAAAATCAGTGCTACATAGTGTCCATGTCATAAGGAAATTTAAAATTCTTAATATTTTGAAACAAAATAGTAGGTGAAGAACCTCCTTTGGTGGTGTTTTCTAGTGGAGCCTCTGGGAGTTCATTTTTTCCAGTGCTGTTCAATAAATGTCTCTCATTATCTGGAAGAAACAGAAAAATTATTCATGAAACAGGAAGATTGGGCTGGAACTCTTACTAAATGAACAGATTTGAAAAGTATCCACTAAACTAAAACCAGATAGGTTTGTATGTGTCTGAGAACAAAGAATTCACACAATGCTTCCAAGACAGAGGTTTGAATTAAGGAAAGCAGAGATGGGCTTGAAAACTGTGATGCTGCAAGTGTGTGCATCTGAGCTACAGAATGGAAGTGGAGAAAAATCAAACAGGTGAGAAAAGATGTCATCACCTTTATATTCTGCACTAAGAAGTGAGGTTTACTAATGGGTTTTATTCTGAATAGACAAAGAAAAGGAAAATCAGACCAAGAGAGGTGATGTTCCCCTTCTACACTGCTCTTGTGAGACCCCACCTCAAATACTGCATCCAGGTCTGGTGTCCCCAGTGTAAGAAAGACACAGATCTGTAGGAACAAGTCCAGAGGAGGCCACAGAGATGATCCAGGGGATGGAGCAGCTCTGCTGAGAGGCTGAGGGAGATGATCCCCAGGGATCAGTGTTGGGCCCAGTTCTGTTTAATATCTTCATTGATGATTTAGATGAGGGGATTGAGTCCATCATCAGCAGATTCACAGATGACACCAAGCTGGGGGGAGTGTGGATCAGCTGGAAGGCAGGAGGGCTCTGCAGAGGGACCTGGACAGACTGGAGAGTTGGGCTGATTCCAACGGGATGAGGTTTAACACGGCCAAGTGCCGGGTCCTGCACTTTGGCCACAACAACCCCATGGGGAGCTCCAGGCTGGGCACAGAGTGGCTGGAGAGCAGCCAGGCAGAAAGGGACCTGGGAGTCTGGATTGCCAGGAAGCTGAACATGAGCCAACAGTGTGCCCAGGTAGCGAAGAAGGCCAGTGGCATCCTGGCCTGGATCAGGAACAGCGTGGCCAGCAGGTCCAAGGAAAGGATTCTGCCCCTGTACTCAGCTCTGGTGAGGCCACAGCTTGAGTCCTGTGTCCAGTTCTGGGCCCCCCAGTTCAGGAAGGAGCTTGAGGTGCTGGAGCAGGTCCAAAGGAGGCAACTGGGCTGGTGAAGGGATCCAGCAGAGATCCTGTGAGGAGAGGCTGAGGGAGCTGGGGGTGTTGAGGCTGGAGAAGAGGAGGCTCAGGGGAGACCTCATCACTCTCTGCAACTCCCTGAAAGGAGGTTGTAACCGGGTGGACATTGGTCTCTTTTCCCAGGCAACTCTCAGCAAGACAAGAGGCCATGCTCTCAAGTTGTGCCAGGGGAAGTTTAGGTTAGATATTAGAAAGAATTTCTTTCTGGAGAGGGTGATCAGGCATTGGAATGGGCTGCCCAGGGAAGGGGTGGATTCTCCGTGTCTGGAGATATTTCCAAAGAGCCTGGATGTGGCACTGAGTGCCATGGGCTGGGAACCGCAACGGTGGTTCAAGGGTTGGACTTGATGATCTCTGAGGTCCCTTCTAGCCCAGCCAATTCTATGATTCTATGATTCTATGGGGTTGTTCATTTTCAAGAAGAGAAGTCTCTGGGGCAACCTTAGAGCTTCCTCCCAATAGCTGAAGAGAACCTACAGGAAGGGTGGAGAGGGACTTTACGTAAGAGTGTTCAGCAATAGGACAAGGGGAAATGGTTTGAAACTGAAGAATAGGTTTAGGCTGGACCCTAGGGAGAAATTCTTCAGTAGGAGGGTGGTGTGACTCTGGAAGAGGTTGCCCAGAGAAGTTGTGGATATCCTGGAGGTGTTCAAGAGCAAGTTGGATGAGGCTTTGGGCAACCTTGTCTAGATGAAAGGCAACCCTGCCAATGGCAGAGGGTTGGAATAGATGATTTCAAAGGTCCCTTCCAACCTAAGCCATTCTATGATTCTGTTCTCTGAAAATGAACATTAAAAGGGCATTAAAAAGATTCTCTATGGCAAAAGCATTAAAGAGCTGTTTATTTATTTTACTCAGAGGATGGCTGAGCTGTGAGCTAGTTACAGATATGTGTTGTGCTCCCTGTTTTGGTTTTTTTTTTTTGGTTTTTCAGGCAAAGGCAAAATGGGAACCAGCTACAGGAACCTGAAGCCAGACACACCAGGCATGGGGTTGCAGTTTTTAATGTTGACAGTAATTAATAATTCAGAATAGCAGATTTGGGAACCTGGTAGGTTCTCCAAGGCTGGAGCTTTTAATTAAGGCTCAGAGGACGTGAAGAAAGGCTAACATAGTGTTGCCATGCTGCTTTTCCATGGTTTTCTCTATAGTCAGTGGAGAGATGAGGCTTTTCTGCAGGGAAAGTCAGAACAAGGGGCAAGACTTTTCCCTGTCTCTGCTGAGAAATAAGCAGTCTGCTGAGAAATCTGCTGAGAAATCAGAAATCTCCAGAGAAATCAGCTTTATTCAGAGGTACCCTGTGGTATCATTCATTAAAAACCACATTATATTTCCAAGATTCTCGAAGAGCTCAGAGCAGAGGCAGCTCCTGGGAGGCTGCTTGGCCAGGCTGATGTGGGAGGTCAGACTGAGAGATTAGAGCACCCTCTTCTGCTCTAAAAAATTAAAGCAGAACTTTACAGCTGTGGTTTTAACCTTCCCGAGGGAAATGTTAGGGCTGGGTTAAAGCACAGGGCTTTTACTCACTGGGGTGAGCAGGAAAGAAATTGGGAATTGATCTGATGGGCTGCAGGTAACACAGCATCTCAACAACATCTTTGCTGGTGTGGTTGGTGCAGTAATAATGGGTGGAAAAGCGAAGTTTGGAGTCCTACAACATGTCTTAAACTTTAATGCTAATGTTTGATTAATGTTATGGCTGTTTTCTTCCTGGAAGTGTTCAAGGCCAGGTTGGATGGGGCTTGGAGCAACCTGGTCTAGTGGAGAGTGGGGATTAGGTGACCTCTGAGGTCACTTCCAACCCAAACCATTCTGGGATTCTCTGAATTCCAGCTGGTTGAATTATCTTAAGAACTTATTTTTCTCAGCTGTAGTATTTAGTTTTCTTGTTTATGACTGAAGCAAATCATGCAATGCCAGGGCCTGAGCTTATGTTGCAAAGGTGGGACTGTTACCCCCCAGTCCTGGGTATCCTAAACATGGAAAAAACATAGCACAGCTCTTTGGGATAACTCACTATATCCCTGCCCCTGTTACTACCTGGCTGCTCCAGGGTCTTTTCTGTCACTGGCAAACAAGCAGCAAAATAGAAAGGAGAAAATAATGAACCTCTTAACTTGCTTGGCTATGGAAAAATATAAATTGTTAAGGGTCAGAGTAATAGTGTTAATGATTCCTATGCTGATAAAATAGACCTTGAAATCAATTAATTTTAAATCTCTCATTGGTAGGTGCCTGACCCCCATTTTTTTCAACACAGAAGGTTTTAAGTCCATAAACATTCTCTAGAAAGGAATCACTGGAGTTTTGGAGCTGCTTCAGGAGACTTTGAAAGAGCTGACCCTGACCAACATTACACTGGGCAGTGATCTTCCTGATACAGAAAGGAAAGAGACAGCAGTGAGCATCTGCTATACAGATAGAGATGTAGGTATATTTTTGTAGGATAAATCCAAGTTTTAAACTCAGTTCAGCAAATCAGGCTCCTAGCTGCAAAATCCTTATTTCATTTCATGCTTAGATAAACACCCAGTGTCAAAACCTAATGCACCAGGAGTACACAAAGCAGTATTCTAGTTGAGGGGGGAGACTTTTAACATGTCTTTCAGGCACTTTGCAAATGCCAAGTAATTTGGCAGTTCCTGACAACCATATTGAACCTTCTGAATCTGAGCCATTCAGGGAAATCAATGAATGGAAAGAAATGAATGAAATGAAGGGAGAAAGCTGCTCTCCCCACTGCATCTGAAAGACTTTGTGGCTTTCCATAATCATTAGTCTTGGAGAGAGGACTGCTTCTGAACACACACACACACACCAATGAGGCATGGATAATTTATATGATGTATTTGAAGTTAATACTGCTGAAAGGGTGAATTAGAAGTGGTTCCCTCTAGATCACAGGCACTGGGCTTCTGACCTCAGCTAAATTTTTACAAGAGGCTTCCTAACCAGGACAGGTGTTGAGACATTCAGGATCTTTCCAGTTTTATTGCCAGGTCCATGGGGGTTGGAAGGTACCTGGGAGTGGGGGGTGGGTTTTGGAGGACTTAGCTGTAGGAGATACAGAGAAATAATAAAGAAGATTTTGGATACAAGTATGAAAATCCCTGTGTGTCTCTTGATGAGTACAAGGAAGCAATGGGGACCAAGAGTGGGCAACACACGAGCAGGATGCCCCAAATTAAATATTCTGCTTACCCTAAACCTAAGATAGCTCTTGTCTCTGTTGCTTACAGAACAGAAGAGGAGCTGCCATGCAAAGAGACTTAAGGAGCTGTTCTGCAGTGGCAGATCCTGGGAGCTAAATCCCACTAATCCAAGGGCAGAGCTTTAAGATGCATCCCTGCAATGACAAAGTTAGATATGAGGATGTCCCTGCACTGAGGCACTTCAGGGTGAGGCATCCTTGGAGCTCTGAGAGACCTTCATGGAGGGCTTGGGATGACATATCCCAAGTCATGAAACCCTGGAAGTAAAGGATGGTCCTTCACAAGGACACAGCAAGCTTTTGACAAGAGTTCCAGAGCACTGACCCAGCTGCAGTGACCTATACAAGCAAGAAGTTAAAGGAGGTGGGCACCCAGGAGCACTTGCAGGGGAGGCTGACCATGCATCTCCTTCCCTAGAGGAACGACCCACATTGAGAATAACCACTGCCACCCCTGAGAAGTTGTTCTGCTGGTGAGTGACTCCTTTTGGAGTCTCTCTCCATCAAGCTGAAGGACCTGCAGGTGCATTTACAGCAGACACTGCACTGGGATGCTCTGCACTGGGTGTCTCAGTGTTGGAGGATCCAGGATAAAAATATTTCTCCAGTAATGAACAGGTAAACTGGTGTAAGGGGCTGCTATGTTTAGAGCACAAACTTGCTTGGCTCAACAAATTTTCTAAACTCTGAGGTGACACCGTGGATGGGGAGGAGACTGTTGTGGGTATTTTGCTTGCTGTGCCTTTCTGTGAAGGGTGAGGGTTTTATTCCCCCAAAAGCTCTATGGCTCCTAGTCATTAACCAACAATATTTTAAGCCAGGATAGAACACAAAGCTTTTGCTCTGACAGGTATTTAACAGTTCCTTATCTAAATGCAAATCATAATCCTCCTATTCCCTCATTTTGGGATTACCTATTTATCCATCTTGCATTTTGTCAGGTTTAAGAGAATCTGCCGTGAGTTGTCCATGGAAAAACTTTTCAGAAAATTTTCAGATCACATGCAGATTCCATTTTCAGCCTCCTCACAATATGAAGGACACTGAGGTGCTGGAGAGAGTCCAGAGAAAGGCAACAGAGCTGGGGAAAGGTCTGGAGCACAAGTCTTATGGGGAGCAACTGGGGGAACTGGAGGTGTTTAGTCTGGAGAAAAGGAGGATGAGGGGAAACTTTCTCACCCTCTGTAACTCCCTGAAAGGAGGTTGGCACAAAGTGGGGTTTGGTATCTTCTCCCAACAAACAAGCAATAGGACAAGAGGAAATGGCCTCCGACTGTGTCAGGGGAGCTTTGGATTGAATAGTAGAAACAGTTTCTTCATGGAAAGGGTTGTCAGGTCCTGGCCCAGGCTGCCCAGGGAGGTGGTGGAGTCATCATTATCCCTGGAGAAATTTAAAAAATGTGCAGAGGTGGTCCTTGGGGACATGGGTTAGTAGTGGTCTTGGCAATGCTTGGTTAAAGGTTGGAGTGGATGATTTTCATTTCCAACCAAGATGATTCTATGATTCTGCACATATGGTTCTATACATGTGTGTGCACACGTGTACGTTCATGTATACCTGGATTCTGATTGACATCCAAAACTCAGTGAGGATGTTGAACAGGTAAAACTTGCTGGCTTGGTCCACTTCTCCTGTTTATTTTCTTGCATGAGTGTTTGTGTGGCTTGGGATTTATCCTGCAGGAACTCAGACACCACAGGGTACCCAGAGGCTGTGCCTACTCCTGCAAACAAAGCAAAGTTCTTACTCCCTGGGTTCAGAACATACTGCAAAGCATTTTAGGAGGTTTCTATAAGATGCAAGACAAGAGGCCACGGTCTCAAGTTGTGCTGGGGGAGGCTTAGGTGGGATATTAGAAAGAATTTCTTTATGGAGAGGGTGATCAGACATTGGAATGGGCTGCCCAGGGAAGGGGTGGATTCTCCATCCCTGGAGATATTTAAAAAGAGCCTGGATGTGGCACTCAGTGCCATGGGCTGGGAACTGCAGCAGTAGTGGATCAAGGGTTGGACTTGATGATCTCTGAGGTCCCTTCCAACCCAACCAATTCTATGATTCTATGATTCTATGAACTTGAACTGACTGTGAATTGTGCTGGCCCAAGGGAACCCTGTCCCTGGGATCTGAGGGCCACTGGTTGCAAAGGCAGTGGGAAGAACTTGGGGCTGTGTTCATTTTTAACCCAGGTGGATGCTGGGCATGGTTAGGTGGAATTTGTGTTAAGGAACTTAACTTGTCCTGCCCTTTTCTGCCCCCAAAATAAGCCAATCTGCATCCTGTTCTACCTGCAAGAAGGAACTAGAAGGATGCAGACCTGTTGTAAGGAGTCCAGGGGAGGGCCACAGAGGTGATCCAGGGGCTGGAGCATCTCTGCTATGAATCATAGAATCATTGAATCATAGAATCATAGAATCATAGAATTAGCTGGGTTGGAAGGGACCTCAGAGATCATCTAGTCCAACCTTTGACCCACCAGAGCAGTTGCTAGACCATGGCACTGAGTGCCACATCCAGTCTTTTTTTAAATGTCTCCAGGGACGGAGAATCTACCACCTCTCCGGGCAGTCCATTCCATAGCCTAATCACACTCTCCGTGAAGAAATTCTTTCTAATATCTAACCTAAACCTCCCCTGGCACAACTTAAGACTGTGTCCTCTTGTCTTGTTGAAGGTCATCTGTGAAAAGAGTCCAGTTCCCACCTCGCTACAGCCTCCTTTCAGGGAGTTGTAGACAGCAATGAGGTCTCCCCTGAGCCTCCTCTTCTTCAGGCTGAACAGCCCCAGCTCTCTCAGCCTCTCCTCATAGGGCCTGTGCTCGAGTCCCTTCACCAGCCTGGTTGCCCTCCTTTGGACCTGTTCCAGGACCTCTACATCCTTCTTAAACTGAGGGGCCCAGAACTGGACACAGTACTCGAGGTGTGGCCTAACCAGCGCTGAGTACAGGGGAAGAATCACCTCCCTGGACCTGCTGGCCACGCTGTTTCTGATACAGGCCAGGATGCCATTGGCCTTCTTGGCCACCTGGGCACACTGCTGGCTCATGTTCAGTTTCTTGTCAATGCAGACTCCCAGGTCCCTTTCTGCCTGGCTGCTCTCAGCCACTCTGTCCCCAGCCTGTAGCGCTGCATGGGGTTGTTGTGCCCAAAGTGCAGGACTCGGCACTTGGCCGTGTTGAACCTCATCCCGTTGGAATCGGCCCAGCTCTCTAGGCTTAGGAACCTGGGATTGTTTAGCCTGAAGAAAAGAAGACTCTGGGGGCACCTTAGAGCTGCCTTCCAATCCCCTGACTGGACACTGTGGTGTTGTCCTTGTGTCTGTGCAGAGTTTTGACCTCTCCATAGATTTGCACCTTGAGGGCTGTTGTGTAACTTGGGCTGACTCAGCTCTACCTGCATGGATACACAAGAAGGTAAACGTAATCTGCTTTTCTTCCAGCAGCTGGCAATGCACTGCCTGACTTCCTGAAGAACTTGGAGCAGATCTACTCATCTGTAAAACAATGTCATTTCTCCTCCTGGGTCCTAACAGTTTGCTCTGGGTGCTGTCAAGGCACGTTAGATTGAATCACTTCAACACTGGAAATTCATTCCAGACATCTTGCCAGTCTCTCTGGTGGCTGCTGTTTGGAATAATCCTCCTTTGCTCTCCAGCACATTGTTCTCTCTTTAAAATTGGACTGCTCGGACCCTGGAACTGTGACCCTCTCTTTTCCAAAGCTTTTCCTGATGTAGCTGCCAGGTTAGCATTGGAAAGAATAAGCAGAGATCCAACACTAGATCTCGGACACAGGCTGGATTATGTGGTCTTGCAAGAAGAATGTGAGACATCAAAAGCTCTGGTGAGATTCATTGACTTTGGAAAGTTTTCCTCAGCTTTCATAGGCCCTCTGAATCCTGGCTTCTGTGAGGTGGCTGCACTTTTAGGGGAAAACTGGAACAAAGCCATTTTCTCCTGGATGTGCATCAACTATCAACTGGATTCCACCATCCACCACCCTACATTTGCAAGGACCCTGCCCTCTCCAACCCAAGTTTTGTTTACAATAATGAAATATTTCAACTGGGCTCATGTTGGCATCATTGCTTCCAAGGAGGATATTTGGAGGGACACAGCCAGCAAGTTAGCAAGTGCACTCAGGAACCAAGGGCTTCCTGTTGGCATTGTTACATCCATACAGAAAGGAGAAAAAGGCGTTGAAGACACCTGGAATATGGTTAAAGCAATTGATGGCATTAAAAGTAAGTGCTCTGAGTCTCATTCATTTGTTTTGTTTTTATTTTTTAATTTATTTTCTCCAGGGTAGGTCTGCATTGTTACCCAATGGGCATAGCTCAGAAAATGAAATGTTGAAATTATTTAAGTTGTAAAGAATTTTATCTCAGGCCCTTATGGAGCCAGGGATTTTTTTATGAGATGGAGCTAGGGCAAAATAGTCTTCTAAAACAAGAAATACTTGGCTTATCTTGTATGAAAAAGTAATATCTTGTTGACAGGTGTCTGTGCTTGACCCTGTCAGCTGTGAAGAAGGGTTTAAAGGAAGGTTTTATATTTATGGTGTTTTGGATTATGGATTATCCAAAATCTCATGCCTTGATACTGTGTCCTTGTTACCTGTGCTCAGTGCATGTCTCAGAAGTGAAATGCAGTGTTAGACACCACTTACTGAATCAGTGAAATGGCTTTTGTTGGGGTACAGCATGTGTAGGAAGGAATGATCTGTTTCTTCTTGAGAAACTGTGGGGAAAAACGTAACATTTATCTGGTTCAGCCACTTGTTAGAAAGTCTGGGATGGAGCTCTGGTCCTGGATGTGCACCTGTTAACTCAGTTGCTTCAGTAACAGAAATTTAACTGCAAATTCTAGACAAAGAGGTTTTCTCTTTAGGGTCTCTGATTTGGTTTGTGAGATGCTAACTGCAGTTGGCCTGAGCTGAAGAGTTGTCTCCTAGGATGGAAAAAAGTCCAAAGAGTTTGTAAAGAACCAAACTAAGTGTCCACGTGTCTTATAATTTTGGGGGATGCAGCAGACAAGCAAAATACTGGGTGCTTCTAGAGGGAAAACTTGGGAAGATTGGTGCCTCTTGGTGACCCTATAGTCAAGGTTAATCCTTGTCAGCACTGAGAATCCAGATGAGGATGTATTTTAGGTAACACTTTGACTTTTATGCCAAAGACTGCCAAGATCATGTCCAACCTGCAGTTTTATCAGTGGTTAAACCTATGCTTGAGATCAAATCCACCTTGAGTGGGTTCTTCTCATCACCATCACAGCTCTCTGTGTGAGTTAAAGTTGAGAGTCTTTTTTTTCATAACTAATGGAGAGAACAAGTCCCTCTTCAAACATGATGCGCATGACCAGATTAAGTTCTCTGCTATAGCATGGGATAAATCCCTGCCTTGAAGCCCTCGTTTCTTTCCTCCATTTGACAGGAATTGCTTTTGTTCCCTTCAGCTTCTATTTAACCAAGGATACATTTTCTCCTAAGGAGAGACAGCAGCTACTCTAAAGGTCTTACTCCCACCTAGTTTAGGAGCAGACAGGTCTCCTTTGCAACCTTTCTTCCCATCATTGCCTTTTGAAATCTTGTCTTGGATGAAAGATGAGGTGTGTTTCCCCCTGAAGGTGCTGGAGCAGGTCCAGAGAAGAGCAAGGAGTCTGTGAAGGGATCCAGCACAGATCCTGTGAGGAAGGGCTGAGGGATCTGGGGGTGTTCAGTCTGGAGAAGAGGAGGCTCAAGGGAGACCTCATCACTCTCTACAACTCCCTGAAAGGAGGTTGGAGTCAGGGGGGGTCGGGCTCTGCTCCCAGTAGCCACCAGTAAGACAAGAGGCCATGGGCTTAAGCTCTTCCAGGGGAGGGTTAGCTTGGATATTAGGAAAAAATTCTTTACAGAGAGGGTGATCAGGCATTGGAATGGGCTGCCCAGGGAAGGGGTGGATTCTCCATCCCTGCTGGTTTTGAAGAAGAGACTGAATGTGTCACTCAGTGCCATGGGCTGGGAACCACAGGGAGAGTGGATCAAGGGTTGGACTTGATGATCCCAGAGCTCCTTTCCAACCCAAATGATTCTGGGATTCTGTAACACCTGAAGGGCTTAGTGAGCACCTCTGGAGGGCCAGTGATCTTCAGAGAAATCCTGTTAAAAAGATGCAACTATATTTCAGATCTCCCCAACAGACAAAAGGACATTGACCCCATGGAGTTTTGCAGGCAAAGACACAGACTCTGAGATGGTCAAACATGGACCAGATGTTGAAATACCACACAGTGTCCAACCTGAAGTCTGTGAGGGACTTCTAAGGGCTTTCTGAGGTGTGAGCAGGGATACCTGGACCAATCAGAAGGACATCCACAAGTAGGACTGTCAGCAGGATGATATCTTGATGGAACAAAGTACAAGCAAGCATGTTTAACCAATCTGTTTGCATAGATGGCAAAAAGCCAGGGCAAAGTCAAAAAACGTTTGTGACCATAGCAAGTCACACACTGGGCCCTCATGGGGAACTTTCTTGAAGTGATGAAGTGCTCTGATGTGACCCAGTGTATCTATCAATGGGGAGAGGCCACCATGTAGACAGAAGATCTGGCCATCCACCAAGGCAGTTAGAGGCAGGAAACCAAAAAGGATTTTTATGGATCCTTCAGCTGTACAGCCTCTTAGTGAAATCCAAGAATTACCTGATGACTTCTTTCCACAAATTAAAGACCTTATTACACATGCTAATAATGTTTTGACTCCATTCAACATGCAGGAAAGAATGTTCATGTGATTTGGGGATCTATGTATTTGGAAATCAATGATCATTGATACATTAAACAAGTTATCAGTGTCATTAAGACAATTAGATAGTCAACAAACTCAAATTCCTGATTTATCCAATTGATATGATAAACATGAAGATTTCAAGACTATGTATGATCATATTCTCAAAGGCATAACAAATGTGCATCCCATCATTTCTCTGGACAATTGAATGCCATAGCTATGGTTTGTACTAGAAAATTATTAGGTACTATTAGACACTCAGGTTAATTGCTTTGGTGGCATATCAATGCTATTACTTTGGGGGAATCAGCTGTTGCTGAATATGTAGCCAAATTGCACACTTGGTTAATCACTCCTGAAAAATATCATGCTAAGATACCCCAACCATTGAAGCAATGACCAGGAACATCTGAGTGGCACCATCATCTCCTGAGCTCTCTCCAGGACCTCAAAGGTCTCCCAGAGAAGGCAGAAAAGCCAGAGCAAAGTAAAAAAATGTTTGTGACAAAGATAGATGCAGTTAACAAACTCCTGGGTTTAATCCATAACCTGGCCACAAGCACCATCAGCAATTCTTGAATATGAATTGGCTGTGGTGATTGGAAATCAATGTGGGACCACCCACCAGGGATGGGGAATATGGCCCCTACAGAAGGTGTGGCAACTGTGGCAACCCTAGGAATAGGATGAGATTCCTTAGCAATCAATTTTACCATATGTCTCCAATTCTAACATTTATACAACAATTTCTTCTGCGTGATTGAAATAAAAGGTTTCATTTCTGAATGATAGCTCTATACATAGGCCCAAATAACACATTATGGTGATTAGCAAATGGTAAAAGGAAGTTCACACGTCCCATGAATCACTGAAGAATCTTCCAGTCATATTCTTTACCCACTTGAATCTTCTTTATGAGAGATTGTGTCTTTTCCCATTGTTCTGTAGGGATTATAATATGATCGGAGATTTTATACCCGAGGAAGCGAATGCCACGTGTTGGTTCAGGTGCATTTTTGTCATAGTTGATTCATGTTCCACTTGCTTGAAGAAAATTGCATATAGTGTGGCTGCTTGCAGGAAGGTGGCTATCGTTTGGGTGGCAGAGAGGGAAGTCATCCATAGAAACAAAAGCCCAACTATTGAAACAAGGAGCAATTTTGGTTCTGAAGATAGAACTGAGGAGAGGGAGGAGAAAAAGTCTGAGATGAACTCCCACTGCAGTTTTTCTGAAAGAGTAGCTGCATTTTCCATCAGATACAACAAGCCAAACAGTGCTAAGAGGATGCAGACAAATATGATAAAAAGCCTGAGACACATCCAGAGAGATCCAGGACATTGCCACGGGCAATATCCAGGACAATGATCGTAAGTTGGGTGCTGAGTATTTTGGAAAGCACACCTTGGTTTTGCCTCTGGAAAACTGAGAGAAGTCCACAACCCATCCAGCTTCCTCAGGATTTCGAGAGTTTTTGTCAACAAGAAAAAAGCAACCAGTGCAACACCTACAGCAGTTAGTAGGGATTGTAAGAACATGGTCAGCATCTTTTGTACCTTTCGCTGAGTTCTCACTGTGATTCCCCTTGGAGAAGGAGGACCCAAGTTGAGATCCAGTTGTCTGGTATCAGCTGACTTGTCCGACTTGTTTGGTTTGGTAGCTGAGTCGTCTGCAAGCGTTCTTCTTGGTGTGTCTGTTTTAATTTCTGAGAAATCTGGACACACAGTTGGTGGTGTCTCAGTATTGGCTGTTGGCATTTCCTCCCCTTTGGCTGCAGTCCATGGGTTTGCTTCCCCACCAAGAGGGGAAATAAATGGGGGAGGTTGAATTGCCCGGTTTGTCTGATCGTTTGAGTTTCAATTCAGTCCATATGATCAATGATATTCTTCTACCATCAGAGCAAAGAATTCTATAATGTCTTTCATAGGTTTTTTGTGATACTCTTCTATCAAGAATCCCTGCCTCATACAGTTTAGTAAAATATTTACCAACTCTTTCTTCATGCTGGTCTTTGTTCCCTGGGTATTTATCTTTCACTTCCATGGAATGCTGAAAGTAGGAAATATCCTTTGGGCAAAATCTAGCCAGGGTTAAATATTTCCAGGCTCATGAAGGTATCTCTTTAAATGTATCAAACTTCAAGTCTGTGGCTGTGAGCTCTGGTACTTTCACAAAATCATAGAATGGTTTGGTCTGGAAGGAACCTTGAAGATCATCCAGTTCCAACACCCCTGCCATGGGCAGGGACCCCTCCCACAGCCCAGGTTGCTCCAAGCCCCATCCAACCTGGGCTGAGACACTGCCAGGGATGGGGCAGCCACAGCTTCTCTGGGCACCCTGGGACAGGGGCTCAGAACGTGTTCAAAAGAAAGAACACTGTCCTGTGGAGACAGCTGTGGATGTTGAGGTGGGACAGGACCAAACACCACTGTGCAATGTGGGAAGGGGCTCTCCAGGAATTCCCAGGTGATGGTGAGACCCCATGCATTGTGCTTTGTCTCTTGTCCAGCTGCTGGAGCCTTCTGCTTTCTTTTTGGCTGCCATCAAGGTTTATATAATCACAGAATAGTTTGGGTTGAATGGAACCTTAAATATCATCCAGTTCCAACCCCCTGCATGGGCAGGGACACCTCCCACAGCCCAGGTTGCTCCAAGCCCCATCCAACCTGGGCTGAGATACTGCCAGGGATGGGGAGCCAGTTTCTCTGGGCAACCTGGGCCAGTGTCCCACCACCCTCACAGCAAAGAATTTCTTCCCAAGATCTAAATCTCCTCTCTTTCACTTTGAAGCTGTTACTCTTCATCTTATCCCTCCATAGCCTTGTAAAAAGTCCCTTCTCAGCTTTCCTGGAGCCCCTTCAGGCACTGGAAGGTGCTCTAAGGTCTTCCTGGAGCTTTCTCTTCTCCAGGCTGAACAATCCAAAGCCTCTCAGCCTGGTTTCATAGGAGAGGGGCTCCATATGGTCAATGGGTGGAACTTGGGCACTGCTAATGCCTGTGTGTTGTCTGCCAGCTCAGGGCAAACAAAGGGAAAGCTCAGGTCTCTCAGTCAACAGCAGCAATGACCATATTAATCCCATGCTTCACTTCTGTCAAAATTTCTCTCTGCTTCTTCTGTATGGCTGCATGAATGGGTAATGCTCACATCCTCCTCTGCTAGGTTTTTTAGACCTCCAGAAGTGGATCAAAGTTGGTGTAGCTCCCAGCTTTCCCAGCTCATAACCTTGGTGGGTCTCCTGTGTATGAACAGACAGCTTTTTCTTGGAGTGGAGAGGGAGTTTTTTGGTGTTGAAACCCCCAATTGAATTAATAATACTGACTGTGATCCTTGTGTTTCAGTTATACTCCTGTGCATGCATTCTGTGCTCATTGGAGGGGAGGAACAGGCCACCTTACTCAAAAAAGCTCTGGAAATGGGACTAGCAGATGGGAGATATGTCTTTGTTCCATATGACACTTTACTGTACAGTCTTCCTTACCAAAACAACACATTCAGTGTCTTTGATGATGACAACAAGCTCCAAAAAGCCTATGATGCTGTGCTGACTATCACACTGGAGTCTGGAGAAAGGAATTTCCACGAGGCATTCAGGGAAGCTAAAGAAAATGGTGAAATAATCCTGAATTTGGAAGCCACTCAGGTAAATGTTCTTTCTCTTGGGCTTTTCTGGGACTGGCAACAAGAGAGATGGGACAAGTAATAGTTATAGAGAAAGTACAGGGAAGAGGCAACCCAGACTATATGCTTTTATTTTGAGGAAAAAAGGTGGTGAAAGCTGTGTGAGATCTGCATTTTGGGGGGGAAGAATGTTCCTCCTGGATGCCTGGCAGTGTAACTCAGTTGGTTCAGCTGCAGAAATCCAACTGCAAATTCTAGAGAAAGAGGTTTTCTCTTTAGAGTCTCTGATTTGGTTTGTGAGATGCTAACTGCAGTTGGCCCGAGCTGAAGAGTTGTCTCCTAAGGTGGAATAAGTCCAAGAAGTTTGTAAAGAACCAAACTAATTGTCCATGTGCCTTATAATTTAGGGAGATGCAGCAGACAAACAAAATACTGGGTGCTTCTAGAGGGAAAACTTAGGAAGATTGGTGCCTCTGGGTGACCCTATAGTCAAGGTTAATCCTTGTCAGCACAAATCTCTCAGTGTCACCTATACAAAACACCCATAAAAACCCAAGCCAGTTGGAGACATTAGAAGAAGAACTGGGGAATCTCTCATAGTGGTGAAGAGCTGTGGGGTTCAGATGAGCTTATTTTTGGATCTCACAAAGACCTTCCAAAAAATTATAAGAATTTTGAAGGCATGGTTTGTCAGATCTGTGTGGATGTCTGGTTTAGGAGGAGAAGAATCACATCATGAGAGCACTCATTTCTTTCCCTTCACTATCACTGGAGCCCAGGTTCACTATATTTGGTGTAAGGTGCTTCACCAGAGGTGTCTACAGATGTTTAATGAATCCCAACCAGGTGTCAAGTTCTATGGCTCTCAATAGCTCTGGGATTATTCTAATGCATTAATAATCACAGGAACAACAATAAGAGTAGTAACAATAATAACAGCATGTCACGGTTTAACACTGGCCCGGCAATTAAACCGAATAACAGACGCTCTCTATTAATCTCTCTCTCCTTGATAAAGAAAGGAGAGAGAATAAGGGAGAGAGACTGATGGGTTGGAAACTAAACTACACAACTTTAATGAACAGTAATGATAAATAGGAAAAATTACTAAATCTATACAAATATACAGGAAAATGGAAACCACATTCCTCCCTCCTTTCCCCCAATAACTCTCACGTCACCACCGAGGCTGCAGGGCAGCCCTGGGAAAGTCCAGGCTGGACTCCTGGAGTCAGCAGGAGTTGGGAGCTGGAGGCAGGAACACACAGATATGGGCTGGCACGGATCAGGACCACAGGCAGACGAATGGACGGGATCCTTCCAGGATGCCGGGTGAAGGAAGGGAAGCAGGAAATCAGGAAATCCGGAAATCTGGAAAAGATCTGCCTCGGCCCTTGTGATGCCTCAAATTTATACTGAGTGTGACGTATATGGGATGGAATACTCTGTTTGGTCAATTCTGGCATCTATCTTGTCTGTTCCTCCCCAAAGGAGGGCTCAGGTGGGACCTCTGTATCCTCCTGGACGGTAAAATGTTTTCCTCAGAGCTGAGCAGTGTCCTTGGCTCTGCATACCAGTCTCTAGCAGTAACAATAAGCATCAAGTGTTATCAATCCTAGAAACACACACTGTCTGAGAAACTTGCTGTTAATTTCAGCAAGTGCAACTACTTACAAGAGACTTAGCTAAAAGTAAAAGTACAAAACAGAAAATCACCTTTATCCTGGCCCAAACCAGGACACAGCAATAACAACAATAATAATATATTATTATGCATAATAATTATAGCATTATTATGGCTATAATCTCTCTTCACCAATCAACTGTGAATGAACATGTGATTGCAAAAGCCACCACGTGTGTTTTAGGGAAGGGGAAAGTTACCAGTTTCTGAGTCAATACAAGCACAGGAGGGATCAATGAAGGAAGAAAAGGCTCCAGTATTCCAGAGGATGTTTGCTTTGGCTCTGCTTTGTGGTTTTCACATCTTAGGAATAAACAGTGTTTTAACAGAGAGCACCAGTCCTTTGGGAATGAGATTTTTCCCACCTGGGCAGGGAGGTGAATCTCTGACTTTCATCTTCTATTTTTATGAGATGCTTTAGCATCATAGTTTGAAGCTGCTGAACATCAGGCTCAAAGTCTTGGCTCTAACCATGCTATAGAAATTGTAAATGGTTTTAGAAATATTGTTTAGAGCGTGCTTTTGGGAAGCAACCATAAGAAAAGTTAGACATTCAAAGTCACACATATACTGGGTCAACCCAGAGTGACCTTAAACCCAAGATTCTTCAGACCCATAGCACTCAGGTGTCTCAATTCCTGAGCATAGAGCTTAGCCAGTGTGATACCTTTTGCTACAGATCTCAAACCACAGTTTGTTATGATCTCCCTTTCTCCTGTATTTTTAGGTTTCTCCACTCTTTGGAACCATCTATGATGCCATTTACTTCATGGCAATGGCTATAGACAGTGCTCGAAGGAAAGGAAGCAGAGTCTCAGGAGCTAACATAGCTGAGCACATAAAAAACTTCAGTTTTCCTGGATTTAGTCACCGGGTGGAGACAGACAGCTGTGGGAAGGGGCTGAGCAGCTATGTGATACTGGACACAGATGGTCGTGGAAACCAGCTCTTCCCAACCCACCTTCTAGACATGTTTTCAGACTCTGTGAAGTCCCTAGGCCGGGCCATCCACTTTCCCAGAGATGCTCCACCCAAGCCAGACTCCAGCTGTTGGTTTGATCCAGATGTTCTCTGCACTGGAGGTAAGAAAGAAAAAAAAAAAACAAACCCCAGGGTTGAATAGCTTTGGGTCTAGGCTTTATTTCTTGTTTTCTCTTACTCCAGAGGAAAGCACCCCAAAGAGAAAACCCTATACACAAGAAATGTGTATAAATATCAGGAGTCATCATGGTGTTTGTCATGGGAGTCCTATACAGAGATCCCACTACTGATCCCCAAAACTCTTATTGCTTGTTAGGTCAATAAGGCCACTGTTGTGTGCTGGAAAGTTTCCCAAGTCTAACAGTCAACATCTGCCTACTTTGAGAGCAATCAACACAAAGGAGAGGCTCCATGTCCCTGTCCTTCTGAGGGACAGGACCCTAAGAGGATTTTTCTTGATGACAGCCTAAGAGAGCTGCACATCAGCAGATGTTCTCCCCATCTCTCCTGGTTAACCCCAGCTTCTTCCCACAGTGAGCTCTGTGGCTTTAAGGATCATCAGAGCTCATCTCATCAAGAAAAGATGATAATCATTGCTCAGAATTATTTGAGTTACCCAGACAACTGACGTGGTAATCCAAGACTTAGGGGCAGAGATTTCTCTCCAGCTTCTGAGGTTCTGTGAGACTGGTTTTACTCATTGCTTTTGATTTGAGGCAACTGTGGGGCAGTTTTAAAGACCACAGGGAAGCCAAAATCTCAGGGTAGGACACTTATCCTCCACTCAACATATTTACTTACAATAAACACTAAGAATTTACTCCCACTGCTCTAGGATATGACTTAGACAAAATTAACCACATCTACAGAATATTTTATTCAGCAGCTGAGAAAAACATTCCCCTTGGCTCAGCCCTAGCTGGTTTAAATCAGCATTGCTCCATGGAAATTGGAGATATACTGATCCTACAGCAGCTGGCAACCTATAGAAGAGACAAATATAATGCTGTCATATATCTAATTTTTCACTGCCACTAGGAACAACGTAGCAATTTAATATCCCACTGCAGCCCATGGAAAAATCCCACTGATTTTAACAGTGATCAGATTTTATGTTCACACCTTCATAAAAGTACAAAGCTCCAGGCATCTGCCAGTGAAATGGAAATTTATTATTATTATTAATATATTTTAGAGTCTGAATTTTATGACTAGAATTAAATCCAGGCCTCAGACTGGCTTTTCTATGGTCTTAGGGTTGGAGGGGAGTTGGATGTAGGACTGCCATGGTTCCTGTTTCCAGGTCCACCAGGAGTGGGGCTGAGCAGGTGCTCCCAGGCACCTGCACACACACAAATACAGATCCAGTCACCACCAGAATAACTCATACAGCAGAGCAACAACTCTCCATGCACCACTACTCAGAACCAGCATCATCAAAACATGGAGGGTGGGATGGGGGATTCAGAGGGACCAGGGCAAGCTTGAGAAGTAGGCTCGTGTGACCTTCATGGGATATATCAGGCCCAAGTGCAAGTTCTTGAGCAGCAAGTCAAGGGAGGTGTTTTTTCCCCTCTGGTCCACTCTGGTGAGATCCATTTCAAGTGCTGGGTCCAGTTCTGGAGTCCTCAGTACAGGAAAATTCTGGACCTGGTGGAGCAGGTCCAGAAGAGGCCACAAAAATGATCAGAGGGATGGAGGAGCTCTGCTGTGAGGACAGTTTTGGAGAGTTGGGGTTATTCATCCTGAAGAAGAGAAGGCTCTGGGGAGGACTTATTGTGGCCTTTCAATAATTGAAGGGGATCTATAAAAAGATGGAGACAGACCTCTTAGCTGAGCTTGTAGCAGTATGACAAGGGCTGATGGTTTTAAAATAAAAGAGGAGATTCAGATGGAACACAAGATTTTTTTTATACTGAGGGTGGTGAAACACAGCCCCAGTTTGCCCAGAGAGGTGGTTGAAGCCCCAATCCTGGAAACATTCCATGGCAGGTTGAACAGGGCTCTGAACAACCCAATCTAGCTCAAGATGTCCCTGCTCAATACAGGGGGGTAGATCTAGGAGATCTTTACCTGTCCCTTCTAACCCAAACCATACTATTAGTCTGAGTCAATGTTCCATTTAATCAAGCTCCAGTCTTGCTACCAGGTCTCTTAGTCCCCCCTCCCAAAAAAAATCCATCCCCTAGTGGGTTATCCAAGCAAGTGATTCTCCCACAGCCAGATCTCAAATCTCCTGGTCTCTGCAGGAGCTGCTCTCCAGACTTGTGGTCTCTCCTGCAGGTTCCAGGTTCCTGCAGGTTCTTACCTTACCTCTTGGTTAGGTTGATATGAGGTCTACAAAAGTCAGACACTCACCCAGGAAAAAATCAGGAACAGGAATTAAGAAGGTGGGACAGAGTGTGGTGATCAGGTGGAGGATTTGGCTGGAAAAATGCAGATACTTATATGTGAACATCTTGCTTGTTCTCTCCAGTATCCCACACTTGAACCTCCCTAACTCACTCCCTTCTGTCCCTCTCCTCATTTTTTCCCTTCCTCTCAATATCCCATAGGAACTTTCATATACTCCCCCCCAGTCCCTTTAAGGTGTCCCCTAATGAGTTTAACACAGTCCCACAAATCCCTTCATGTTTGCCTTAAGCTCTTTCCCATGAGCCCATGATAACTTTGCTTTCATTTCCCAATCTTTTTGGGCTTCCTGAAGGCTTCACATCATTCCTGTAATGGCCCATCCATCAGTCACACAAGTGCTTTGGTCTTTGGTATTGCTTTCACCAGCTCCTATCCGTTACAGTTTGTTTATCTGGGTGTTTATTTTTGACTTCTCTTGTCCTTGTACTGCCTTCTGTATTTTGTTTTTTGGTTTTTTTTTTTTGTGCTTTTGCTCTCAGCTTATTTTTGGAGGTTTTCCAGCTGTGGAAGAATCCTCATGTCCTGGTGGGTAACAATGCCCACACTTTGAGCAAAGGGCATGATCAGAGAGAGAACCTTTGCTGTTCCTGGGTTTTCTGCACTGTCTTAGGGTCCTCTGAAATATGGTCAAGCACTTGTGAGTTATAAAATGCAATGGGGATTAGCAAAAGAATTTCTCTAAGGCTCTTTCCTAAGGGAGATTTGTACAGGCAGCAGAGTCTGGGGAGTACCTGAGGAAGCTCAGAAGGCAGAGCCAGTAAAAAAACCAAACAACCAAATAACCCCTGTTTGAACACAAAAGACAGAATTAACAAAGTCCACTTTATTCCTACAACATTGTGGGGTGGGTTGCAGGGTCTTTCTGAAAATGGTAGAAGGCCATGAGATGTGAGATGGGACTTTCACTAGTTTCACTAATTCACTTTAACACTAGTTTAACCAGGAGGCATCTTTCTCCAGCAAGAAAACCAACCCATGCCCCTGTGACTGGGCTACTCAAAGCTCAGGAACAAGTTTCCTAAAAGGTATCCACAGGTCCAGAGGACCAGGTCTCCTGTAAGTCTGCATTTAACTGATCCGGTCCCTCCTTTTCCATGGATTCAGCATTCTGTAAGGCTTTATGGGATGTGTTCTGGCTTCACCCTCACACTAGTCCTTCTGGAGGAAGACACATCTTTGGCAGCCCTCCTGACTCCTAGGGATGAACTCTGGGTTGCTACCACCTGCTTTAAGGGGGATTGAAATTCTTTAAATTGTCCATGTATGAAGAACAAACCCTGGCCTGGGGGCCAGCTTGGTGTGGTCTTCCTCATTCCTGTATTCAAGGTGAGGACCTCCTGGAGAAAGCTGAAGGTGTTTGCAGTTTGGTGATGTGAAGCCTTGGTCTGCACCCAAACAAGGTGGGGAAATGGGATTCAAGCAGCCACTCAACTGTGGCTGAATATCCTGTGAGATGGAGCCATGCAGGGCTCCTCCCAGTCTGACACAGGAAATCAGAGTGACATTAATTAAAATTAGAGTATTGTGGGATCACAGAATGGTTTGACTTGGAAGGCACCTTTAAAGATCATCAAGTCTAACACACCTACCATTCCTAGGGATGCTTCCCATCAAACCAGGTTGCTCCAGGGCCCCTTCAACACTTCCAGGGAGGGGACAGCCACAACCTCTCTGGGCAACCTGGGCCAATGTATGTGTGAGGACAATCAGGGACCCTGGGCTGAAGCAGAAAGTAAGTCCAAACCCAGCAGGAAAACTTCAACTAAAATACTTGGTCTTTTCTTGAAAAGAACACTAATTTTGAAAACCAGCCACAGGTTTTACCAGGAAGCTGTGGGTTTCAGTGCTTGCAAAAAGGGCTGTGATTGAGATGATAGACTTATCCATGTTATGTCAACCCAAATTTCTTCATGCTTGTTTGTTTTTAGGGATCTCTGAGTACAGACAGAGTAAAACAGAAATATACAGAAATCAGAAGAGACAGAAAACACTTCCCCCTGGAATTTAGCTCATGAGCTCATGCCAGCTTTCCTTAGCTCTCTGGCAAAGACACTCATGAACAAAATCCCCATCTCCAGCACTTTCTGTCAATGAGCCCGTTGAGGAAAACATTGACCTTCCCCTCCTTCTCTTCTGCTCTTTTCAGCATTACAAATCTGTAGCAGGGAATGAAACCTCCCAGACGGGTTGTGACTCACTCTGACCATCACTTTGGTACCACATGAGAAAGTTTTTCAGTGTTTCAGTTCCTGGAGAGAAGAGGGTCAAATGTTCAAATGTTAGAAACTTCACAGAAGTTGCCTTTAAAACTTCACTTTTCCCTGCTAGCTCAGTCTTTATTAACTCAGAAAAAAAAAATATTTTCCAACAATCCAGGGCTCTGGATCTGGTAAAGAAAAAATAATTTATGTAGTTGCAGTCACATGTAAATAAGTATTTGTGTATCCATAAATCAACACAGTGTGAAAATTGTTTTCTAGAACTGTCCTGGCTGAACATTCAACTTTGTAGTCTAATGGTCTGGCAGTGATATTTTGATATTTTCAATATTATTGCCTAAACCAAAGAGATTTTCTAACTCACTGAATCTTTCCCCCTCTTTACACAGGGATTGAACCTACAGTCCTGATTTTGGGAGTTATGCTGATATTTGCCCTGGTGCTTTGTGCTGTGGGCCTGACCTCCTTCATCAGGTGAGAACTTCAGTTGTGTTTATTTGGTGCCATTTTCAGCTTCTGCAGGAGACTTTTACCAGCAGCTTGGACTTTGTGAACACATAGCAGGCTTGGCTGTGGTCTTTGGTCTCCTTACACATCCCTCTTCACTTTATTAAGAGATGAGGCTTGGCCACTGTGGGCATTGGTTCTGCAGTCTCAGGAGAAGCCATTTCAGCCTTGATCCAGTCCAAGTTGTTGTTGGAAGCTGGGTGATGGTTCTGAAGTATTAGGAAGGTGCCAAATGTGCCATGAAAAGCAATGACAGAAATCTGCTTCAAGACCATTGAGGTGGAGACTGGGTGGGCTGCCATGTTAAATGCCTTACTTCTTATTCCAGGCCATTCTTCCCTGTATTTCTGTTCCTAATATAATAATGTTTCCCATGAAGCACCCAGGCTGAGCCTCTTTATTACCCAGCTGATTCATTCCCTGGTTTGAACTGGAAGCTGGACCCTGGTCGTTCACTTTGCATCTATATTGGTCTGGGCATAGGATCTTTGGAGCACATGAAGGGTCAGTCTCCAACCATTGCAGAGGTCACACTTTGTGTCCTGACTCTATATCCAAGGTGAAAATCAGACAATATGGACTGGTTGGTCCAGGAGCTATGGGTTGCTCTGACAAGGCTACTGTGGCCATAACCTAAGGAAATCTGCTCCAAAGTGGCTCGTGGAAGAATCTGTCTCTCATTACCCATATTACTTAAAACAGAGTGAAATTAGAAAGCAGATTTACTCAGCAGCAGGATTCCTGGATTGTCCCATCCTCCTTTGCCTCTCATATAATCCCAAACCCCCCAGCAAGCAACATCCCAAACAGTTCCCTTGCTTACAACACAGCAGCTTCTGACACCTCCAAAGTGCAGGCATTGAGGATGTTGCCTCCATCCACCCCCACCTTAAAGCTCTGCTCTATTTCTTGGCCACCAGCCTCTCCAGTGACGTAAATAGGTGACAATCACATCTTTCTTCCTACTTGTAAGCTGTGTCAGACTGTGCTTGGGAAAGCTCAGTAAAGATGTATGGCCATCTGCAAAGAGAAACAAACAACCCCATTAAAAAAAAAAAAAAAAAAAAAAAGCCTAGCATGACTCAGGCAATGATTTATGTCAGGGAAGGGCATGTCTGGAGCTAAATTTAAACCAGAGTATGGGCTGAGTTCATACATGGGAGCTCTGCTCTTACCTCTGCCAGGGATCTGCTGCATGACCTTAAATGAGTTGCTTCACTCCCTGTGTTTTTTTTCTGTGCTTTAGGGAGAGGATGGGGTTAACTAAATAAGGTTTTCAGGGGGACAGGTGAAAAGTTTGGAAATGATTAGTTTTTAAAGTGAAGCTGAGTTGGGTGGCTTGGGACAAGTGGCTATAGAAAAAAAAATCATTTCAGATGATGCTTGTGGTCATACAGCCAAAGATCTCTCTGAACACCAAAATTTTTCATCATAGAATCATAGAACTGGCTGGGTAGGAAGGGACCTCAGAGATCATTGAGTCCAACCCTTGTGCTCTTCTAAAGTGTCTGGAGTGGTACTTGAAGTGGAAATTGTGATGGTCTATGGATGTTTTGCAAAGTGGACTCTTTCTACAGCTGTTAGCAAAAGGGACCCCATTGCCCACTTCATCAGGAAAAGTCTTAGGTGTGTGGATCAAATCTCTGCTGTGGTACAAGCAAAGCTGGCTGAACAAAAAAGGTGACACTGGTGGCAATGCAGTTCTCCTTTCCCTTCCCTCTTTCTTCTTGTTGAGTTTTTTTACTCTCCCATAGATGCAGTGTGCTTGGTGCTCAGTGTTAGACCTCAGCATCCCCTGAAACAGGGGCTTCAGAATGAAGATGTGTGATGTCAGCCTCTGGGTATTAGTATCACATGAATCCCAGCTAAAAACTGGGAATTAAAATCTGGAAAGTTTCACATTGATTTGCAAGAAGCAGACATAACCCTGTTTGAACTATCCCATGAGTATTCTTCCCTTCCTTGATGTGGTCTCTTCTGCCTTGAAAGTTCAAGAGGAGCTGAGCAAGTAGGAAGATGCAGTCAGGCAAAGATGTCTTTGCTGGTCTGACAACCAGACTGAGTTTTTTCTCTTGCCCATGACAGTTCTGTGGATCTGGTAGCCTCTCAAGGAGTGCAGAGAGTCAAAAAACAGGCAAAACAAACAAACAAACAAAAAATAGAAAATAGGCAGCAGCACACCATGGAGACGCCAGAAGCACATTTGTCCTGTGTCACACAGTGTGTGATAGACATCCCAGCTGGCTCAGCTCCTGGAATAAGCAGATCTGAAGCAGCAAAATCTTCTTGATTTAATTACTCCTGGCCAAGAGGAACAGCACTGTCTCAGCAGTACTGCTTCCAACACCTCCATGCTGCATTGCTCTGTGCCAAACTGCTCATCCCCTGCAGCTTTTCCCTCTGTAGGAGCTGCACTCATTACAAGGGAGCATCTTGCTGTGTGCTTTATACCGCACCATGCTATGATCTAGAGATGCAGCCAGGACATTTTAATGACTTCTTTGATGACATTTTGGTGACTTCTGTCCAGGCTGCTTTTATAAATCCCCCAGTTGCAGTCTCTAAGAAAAGCTGTGGTGCCTGAGAACTGTTTGCTCAGCAGCCAGATTGGCTGGGCTAATAAAACTGATTATTGTCTCCTAATGAAGAACGTCTGGGGATATGAAAAATAAACCCAAGCAAAACAACGTCTGCATGGCATATACACCCAGTTCATATTTGCAGCCAGATTGACTCAAGATGCCTATTTGTGATGACAGCCTTGGAGATTCTGACTGTCTGAATTTGATAACCCTTGCTGTTTGATTCTGGGGACTTCAATCCAAGTCAGGACATCATGGTTTGTCTGCTGCTTTCACCCATGTCCCTGCTGCCACACCAGATGCTGTATTTTCCTTTTTCTGCTGGGAATCCACAGGTGGGAAACTCAGAGGTTACCTACCAAACACTGATAAGTATCATTCTCCAAATCTCCCAGGAACAATATCTTGAACAGCCAGCTATTCAGGGGACCTAACAAGATAATCCTGACCTTAGATGACCTTGTCTTCATCAACCCAGAGCTACTAAAAAAGGTAAGTCTTCCCACTCATGGATGTAATCCCGTGGGACACTCAAAGTCAGGTTTGCTGTCTGGTGTTTTCATAGCCATGAAGTTCTGGAAAGGTCACCCACTTCTCCATGCCTCGTTTTCCCCTGCACAGCAGAAAATTTCCCATATACTGAGCGTTTCTGAGCCTTGGATTAGATGCACAAGCAGTGTCAGAGTTGACACAATGATGCAAAATGGCTTTGTTAATTCTAACACCCAGGACTTATTCTTTGTTCTTGAGGTTGGGTGATGTAGGATAGTTCAGATCCATACAGCTAAACTACCTCATCATCTTAAAGTGTCTGCATCTGAACAACTTATCAGAAGCCATTCCAGGTCTGTGCTGGATGATGCCTAGAGGTGGGAATCTCCAGATCTGGGAATGTTACTTGGCACAGGCCAGAGCCGTGCCCAAGACTATGATCAACCTGATGTGGCTGAAGATGTTCCTGCTCACTGCAGGGGAATGGGCTAGCTGACTTTTAAAGGTCTTTGCCAACCCAAACCATTCCATGATGCTATGGATGCTATTGAGTGCTGTGCCTTCTTCATGGCTATGCCAGTGGAGAATGAACCCAGAGAAGGGTGGTGAATGGTGCTGCATGAATTGGCATCCAGTGACCAATGATGTCCCCCAGGGATCAGTACTGGACCAGTCCTATTCAACCCCTTTATTGATGATCTGGATGAGCAGATTGAGTCTACCCTTAGGAAATTCATGGATGACACCAAACTGGGGGGGATTTTTGATCTGCTGAAGGGAAGGAAGAGACTTCAGAGGGACCTGGACAGGCTGGGGTGATGGGTATGAAGTCAAGAGTATGAAGTTCATCAAGACCAAGAGCAGGATCCCACACTTTGGCCACAATAATCCCAGGTAACACTACAGCAGAGAGGGACCTGGGGCTACTGGGTGACAACCACTTGAACAGGACCCAGCACTGTGCCCAGGTGGCCCAGAAGGCAAATGGCATCCTGGCTTGTGTCAGGAATAGTGTGGCCAGCAGGAACAGGGATGGAATTCTCCCCTTGTACTCAGCACTCACCTCGAGTCCTGTGACACCTCACCTCGAATCCTGTGTCCAGTTCTGGATCCTTCACTTCAAGAAGGACATTGAGGTGCTGGAGTGGGTCCAGAGGAGACCAATGAGGGTGTGAAGGGATGAGGGGGAAAAAAGGAGACTCAGGGGGGACCTTATCACTCTCTACAACTCCCTGAAGGGAGGCTGTGGTCAGGTGGTGGTTGGGCTCTTCTCCCAGAAGTGAGAAGGAGGAGAGGGCATGGCCTGAAGCTGCACCAGGGGAGTTTTAGGTTGGATGTCAGGAAGCATTTCCTCATGGAGAGGGTGACCAGGTATTGGGATGGACTACCTTAAACATCTGGAGGTGTTTAAGGAAAGGTTGGATGTGGCACAGAGTGGCATTGTGGAGCTTATGTGGCGGGGCTGGATCATAGGCTGGACTTGGTGATCTCAGAGGGTGTTTTTCCAGCCTCAATAATTCTGTGATTCTGTCATTCTGTGACCCTTTCCTCTGCTCTGCCTCCTCTGGTGTCCTCTCTGAGCCACAACATTTCCATCAGCTAAGGTGCTGCTGTAGTGTTTCAAGGTAATAAACATCAACAGTGTTATCAGACTTTTTGAGGTGTTTAAAGAAGGGAGATGGGAAGTTTGGGAGGTTGCAAGCATGGGTGAAATACATGACTGAAGGTCGAGCTGGAGTGGAGGTTTACATCCAAGTCTTACAAGGAGTATCTTAGGGAATTAGGATTGCTCAATCTTGAGAAGAAGAGTCTGAGAGGAGACCTTTTTTCTCTGTATTACTTGAAAGGAGGCTGTAGTGAGGTAGGTGTTGGTCTCTTCTCCCTAGTAACTGGTGATAGGATGAGAGGAAATGGCCTCAAGTTGCTCCAGAGGATGTTTAGACTGGGAATTAAGAAAAAAAAAATCTTTACTGAAATGGCCTCAAGTTGCTCCAGAGGATGTTTAGATTGGGAATTAGGAAAAAAAATCTTTACTAAAAGAGTGGCCAAGCATTGGAACAGGCTGCCCAGGGAAGTGGTGGAGTCACCATCCCTGTAGATGTCCCAAAAATGTGTAGATATGGCACTTTGAGACTTGGTTTAGTTGGCATGGTGGTGTTGGGCAGACAATTGGACTGAGTCACCTTCGAGGTCTTTTCCAAGAGTGATTCTGTGATCCAGAGATGTTTAACTTTCTTACAATTGCTTTCTTTGCCTTCCAGAGGATGACCTTGGACAGCCTGGCTGATGCAAGCAGCATCTTCACTGATGGCAGAAGCCTGAAATCTGCAGCCCACTCTTTTTCCTTGAGAAGCACAGCTGCCACCCATGAAACCTCCAATGTGGCTTTGTATGAGGTAGGTGGGGACCTTGTGCTTCTCTCACAGCTCCAGTTCACTGAGATGCTTAAGGAGAGAAGATCTTGAGTTGCAGTGCTGTAGGTTTCAGGCCATAAACATTGCTGATGACCCTGAAGGTGAAAGTAAGGTATTCCCAAGCATGGATTTACCAGTGCTTAAGGGGAATCAACCCCAAACCTCATTCTGACAATTGGAGTCATATGGGGTGGTGGTCTGTGACATCTTTGTGTGTTGTTACCAGGCCTGGTCCCTGTTAGAGATGTGAAGAATTTTTCTTACAAGATAGAGCCTTCAGCTGGTGACATCTCTAGCAAGGGCCTTTCTTACATGAAAGGACCCAAGTATACAGAATAAATGCTGTCAAGTTCCCCCTTTTTGCCAATAGGACAATAAGCAGAGGCAATGGCCAAGAAAACTCACCCCATCCATCAGTTCTTTCCCAAAAACACAACTTTTTTGAAAAAAGATGGCATGGCAATTTTTCTTGAAAAGGAGCAAAATAAAGTGGAATTTTATGCCAGTGAAAAGCTCTGGACAGAGTTACTTTCCTTTCTATCAGTTTATCATTTTTTGTCAGATACTAATTCACCCTCAAGGTATGAGGTTTTGGTCCAGATGAAGGCCCAGCCTCAGTCCAATTTTTTTTAGAGTTTCCTGTGGATATTATTTAGCTGCAGGACAGAAAGAATCTCCTGCCAAGAAAAACTGAAAATCCCCAACCAGTTTCAAAGGCAAGGATCTGGAATGAAGACCTAGGGTCCAGTGTTAGCTGCTGCTCAGAGACTTGCTCTGTCACTCACCCACCTGTGTTGTGGACAGGGGGACTGGGTGTGGCTGAAAAAAACTGAGACCAGAGACAATCAGAACCTACGGAAAAGCTCCACCAGCATCTTGAGGAAGGTAGGAAAAGGGATTGGGCATGGAGAGGGAAGGATGCTCAGGGGACCTGTGTGACTGCAGGGAATTTTTAGTCTCTTTGTCTGGCGTTTATCAATTGAATCATCTGGTGGAATGGACCATGCATGGTTGAATCTGACCAACTTACCCATGACCCATGTCATCTACAGGTTGCCCAAGGAAGCTGTGGCTGCCCCATCCCTGGCAGTGTCTCAGCCCAGGTTGGATGGGGCTTGGAGCAACCTGGGCTGTGGGAGGTGTCCCTGCCCATGCAGGGGGATTGGAATTGGATGAACTTTATGGTCCCTTCCAGACAAAAACCATTCTATGTCCATTTTGGACCTAGCACATCAAAGCTTGTGCAAGGCTGAATGCACAAGGAGTCCTCTAAGCAATGATGTCTGCAAAGGCGGAGTGGTTTGGAGGAAATCATCCCTGTTCATGTCAGGGCAGGATGATGCATTGGTAGCTGTTTCCATGTGTTATTTGTTGCCTCTCTAACAGCATGGTACGGGCACTGTTTGTGCATTTCTCTGGATTTTGCTTCATGCCTCCAGCTGAGACGCCTGCTGGAAGTTTAACTTCAGTCTTCAATTTTATTATTGTTACCAAATGACAAGCAAACACATGTATTTTCCATACTCAAGGCCATTAGTTGTTGGCAGCTACTGCTAACAATAGGAGTGGCATTTTCATGTGTATAAATAAGACAAATCTACCAGGGCATCTCTCCAAAGGCACCATTGATGGATGACTTTGGATCCTACAGGCATGGTATTGCTTTCCAGATCAAACCAGAGCTGAACTCAGTTTACCCCAACAACATCAATCAGGCTTCTCTAAAGAAAACCAAATTTCTAGTCAGTTCCCTTTCATTATCTTGCTTTCTGCATCTTAATAAACTAAGAAAAGCAAAGCTTAAAAAGCGTGTAGAAAAACTGAAAGCAAGGAGAACAGAATAACTGAAAGTAAGGAGGAAAAAAAGGTTGTTTTCTTCCCCATCCTTGTGTGAAAGACTGTTGGGAGTACAGGAATGGCAAGGACATCTAACGATGCAAAGAAGCTGCTGAGCAGATGTCTGGCTGACTTCACTGTCTTGTTTCAGATGAAAGATCTGCGTCATGAGAATGTGAATCTGTTCCTGGGCTTTTTCTCTGACTGTGGCATCTTTGCCATAGTCACAGAGTACTGCACCCGGGGAAGCCTGGAGGACTTGCTGAGAAATGAAGATATGAAACTGGATTGGATGTTCAAGTCGTCTCTCGTGATGGATCTGATTAAAGTAAATCCATTGCTCCTGCTGAGGGGTGACCTGTGTGTGACTTTGAAATTGTCATAGCTGTTTCACCCAGGATTTGGGGATTTTTATAGTCAAATATATAGATGTATATGCAGGCAAAACCAATGTGAATGTAATTATATTGATAAACTTGGCCTTTAGTGAGACTCTTGATTTTTTACCTTTTGATAGAAGCACTATTTGGAGTGATAGGACTACATCCTCACACCAGGATGAGAGCTTAAAACTACATATCCACCTAGAACTGATCACCAAGAACAGTGACTTCAGCAACAAATTCAAACTTTCCAAAAGCCCTTTCTTGTCATAAATCAGAAATGCATCCAGTATAGAACCAAACTTTAGACATAGTCACTTTAGAAGAGTGTTCAGACAGTTTCTATCATGTTTCATGGGTTTTCATCCTTTAATGGTGAACCACCAGTCTGCAACACGTGGCCTACAGAGGGGACATGGCCAGCACCATCCTTGCACCCCATGATCCACCTTCTGATCCTCCTCAAGGGAGCTGGGCAAGGGCATCCAGCTCTTAATACCTCCCCTTAACCTAACCATTGGGTGCTACTTGTGTCCATTTTCCTAAAAGTACAACTTCTGAGTGCAATGAGTCCTAGGGCTACAGAGGGAGGCATCCTGTTCCTAAAGCTGCCTTTGCTTTACCTTAGTGTGCAGAAAAGCCACTTCTTGTTCCTAATCCATCTCTAACCTTTTCCCATAGTTTTTTTGGGATAAGCAGCACCAGCAGCACCACTTTTGACACAGTCAGTGTTGCATTTGATGCCATCCAAGGTGACAGTTTGGCTTGGTCTCTCTGAATGCTGGCAGATAACAGCATTCTTAAGGTAGAGCTGCCATTTTTTCTGTGTTTCACAGGGAATTAGGTATTTACATCACCGAGATTTTGCCCATGGACGTCTCAAATCTCGGAACTGCGTTGTGGATGGACGCTTTGTGCTGAAGATCACTGACTATGGTTACAACGAGATCTTAGAAGCACAGAAATGCCCCTATATTCATCCACCCCCTGAAGGTAGGAGCTGTAAAGAAATTGGTTTTGGACCATTTGTCTGTTGATTTAACAGCTGCTTGTCTCGATGCAATTTATGGGCTCGGTCTCACAACATCCAGAGGGACCTTGAGAGGCTCCAGAACTGGACTTGTGAAAACTGCATGAAGTTCAAGGCCAAGTGCAAGGTTCTGCACCTGGGTCAAGGCAATCCCATGCAGGAATACAGGTGGGGAAGAGAAAGGATTGAAGGCAGTCCTGAGGAGAAGAACTTGGGGGTGGTGGTGGAGCAGAAGCTCAACATGAGCCATCAGTGTGTGCTTGCAGCCCAGAAACCAACCCTGTCCTGGGGGCATCAGAAAAAACACAGACAGTGGTTGAGGGAGGGGATTCTCCCCCTCTGCTCTGCTCTGCTGAGACCCCACCTGGAGTCCTGTGTCCAGTTCTGGAGTCCCCAGCATCAGAAGGACACAGAGCTCCTGGAAGGTGTCCAGAGGAGGCACTCAAATGCTCAGAGGGCTGAGCACCTCCCTGGGAAGCCAGGCTGAGGGATTGGGGTTGTTCAGCCTGGAGAAGAGGAGGCTCCCAGGGGAGCTCAGAGCAACCTTCCAATATCTGAAGGGGCTCCAAGAAATCTGGGGGAGGGCTTTGGACACGGGGGGGTAGGGAGAGGAGAGGAGAAATGGGTTAAAACTTGGAGAGGGGAGATTGAGGTTGGACATTAAGAAAAAAAAAAGTCTTTCCTGTGAGGGTGCTGAGCCCCTGTCCCAGGTTGCCCAAGGAAGCTGTGGCTGCCCCATCCCTGGCAGTGTCTCAGCCCAGGTTGGATGGGGCTTGGAGCAACCTGGGCTGTGGGAGGGGTCCCTGGCCATGCAGGGAGGATGGAACTGGAGGATCTTTAAGGTCCCTTCCAACCTAAACTATTTTATCTTGTTCTCTGTATACAGTATATTGCTACAGCAAAGAAAACCGCCTGAAATAGAATCATAGAATCATAGAATCATAGAATTGGCTGGGTTGGAAGGGACCTCAGAGATCATCAAGTCCAACCCTTGATCCACTACTGCTGCAGTTCCCAGCCCATGGCACTCAGTGCCACATCCAGGCTCTTTTTAAATATCTCCAGGGATGGAGAATCCATTACTTCCCTGGTCAGCCCATTCCAATGTCTGATCACCCTCTAGTTAAAGAAATTCTTTCTAATGTCCAACCTAAACCTCCCCTGGCACAACTTAAGACCAAATACATGATGCTGGTCCCTTTAAAATAGGTCCTCCACATGCCAGCCACCAGAGGCTGCCACCAGCCTTAGGGACAGCATCTCATGGGACCAGGTTTGGAGACTTTGACAGGATTTCTTTCACCTGGCCATTGCTTTATGGTCCCTCTGGTATCCCAGTTCATTCCTGAAACCTGGTTCCAAGTATTATGTGTTCTGATCCCTCTGTTATAGGATTTGAATCCTACCTACTCCCTGTGTCTCAGATAGGGCAGTTCTATCCAAGACCATCTTCACCCTTACAAAAGTTGTCTATATTGAAGGATCCTTATTCCTGTTACTCAGAATTCAGTTACCAGGTAACAATATCCTGCTTTGAAGAAGATTCATTTCTTGTTGAGGCTGGTATGTTTTACAGCTCTGTCTTTCACCACTTGAGCTATAGGATTATGCAGACTGATCATGCTTCCACAAACTGCTTTTATGGAAACTTCTGTCAACTAAGAAGAACTACAGAAAGTACCTTACTGACTGTTGCTTTGTAAAAGAACGACAATAACAAGAAATCCAGGCTTCAGTGCCAGTTTTTTGTCTGAGTGGTATTTTTGAACAACAAAACAAAAAAAAAGTGTTAAAGCTTTTGGCAATGGTGAGAAAATTTCTTCCATTGCAGTTGAGGGCTGGTTATAGGTTGTTGGTATAGCAACATTTTCTTAGAAGGTTTTGGAAACCTTTGGGTAATTCCATTTTTCTGTCAGGATGGAAGTTGAATATTTTTAACACACCACAAGAAATAAAAAGCCTTGTTCCAGTAAATAATGAAGCATAGCTCAACCTTTCCTCAAATGACTGAAACCAAGTGTTCATTTCAGCACTTAATTTGCAATAGTCAGAGCTCAGTGTGTAGGAAATGTGGAATTCAATGGCTTGAATCTTTGTAGAGTTGCTCTGGACAGCTCCTGAGTTACTGAGGGACCCAAATATGAGCAGAAAAGGCACCTTCAAAGGGGACATTTACAGCTTTGCCATCATCCTACAAGAAGTGGTTGTTCGGGGTCCACCCTATTGCATGTCAGAATTCTCAGCTGAAGGTAAGCAACTATTTCACTATATATTTAAGGCTTTACATAAAGCACTTACAAGAGGCCTCTCCAAGTCCCTGGAGTAAAATATTAGGATGGAAATAACGTCCCAATCTCACAACCTTTTTCATTGATGAAATACCTGTTTTAAACAAAATATCCGCAATAAACAGCAAAACAAGCAGTTCTGGGCTCAGCCTCATGACATGGCTCACCACTGCTAACAGCAAGGTTGGGTCTCTGGGTCCCCCCCGAGATGCTTCAGATCTGGCTGGCAGCTGGGCCACTGCAGCACCTGCAAGTCCAAACTTTGATTTTCTGTCATGATGCATGGTGAAATCTGATGGTGGAATTTCCCATAGCTTGGAAACTCTTTTGTTTCCCAGTCATTGTCCCTTTTTTTATTTCTTGGGGGTAAAGGTGTTTCTGAGCTGAACTCATTAAAATCCCCTTTTGTCCACCTGCCCATCCAGCTTTCCTTAATTACTTCCCCATTTAAGGAGGTTCTCTCTTCACCAGAGATCAAAGTGATACATCATGACCCCACTGACTTATTTATAAGGTGCCTTGTGTCAGAAATAAGAAATAGGTGAACTAAGGAACTCTTCATGCTGCAGCTCTCATTAGTTCAACCATGTTGTGTGTGCATAGGAAGAGGAAACACATTGCAGGCAGGGTCAGGTCACAGGAGTTTGAACAAGGAGAGAATGAGAACAATAATTTTAAAAAAAATCTGATTTCAGTCACAACATGGTTTAAATTGGGCAGTCACCAGGTGGGGTATGGCCAGTCAGTATCTGTTAGTTCAATGTCTGAAAAAATGGAGCCCCAGCCCATGCAATGACAATGATGATTACAATGTAACCCACTCTGTAATTAAGAGATGGAGGTATGATGCAGCCTATGATGTAATTAGCAGGTGTTTCCCTCCACCTAGACCCCTAGGAAACCTCCAGCAAATGTTGACATAGTGCACCCTGGTTTCCTGGCCTGATAACATGATGAATTTCTCCTCATTGCTTCCTCAAGTAGCTTTCACTTGTGGCTTGAACTTTCAAACCACCTGGGGAAGGCATTTCCCTTTGGCTGCCCCTGGAAACTTTGGGGCTTTGTTTAGTTCACTTGGTGGAGACTGGTGAGATGAGCCAAAGAGCTTTAAATTAAACTGTCATCACTAAAGAGTTTTGGGTACTCATGGTAACAGCTGTGGAAAGGCAGAGCTCCTGCCAGAAAGAAGGTGGTTTCACTTCCTTTGTCCACTCTGCACTACACAAAATGAACTTTCAAATAATTTTGGAGGGGGTTTGAGCAGGAAGATACAGTTCTACCTCACAAAGCCCACATTTTCTGCAGGGTACTCTTCCTAAGAAACACCTGAACTGAAGCTGGAGTTGGGTTCAGCATCACACTCCCCATCTGTGCTTCAGCTATCAACAAAACCTGCAGCTTGGCACCTTCTCTGTAGGGTTTTATCTAAAAATTGCAGATTCAGGGACTGACTTCTCAGGGTTTGAAACCCCAAGTCAGTTCTTTATTATTTGTATTTCACTTCTGGATGGGAAGTCACTTTCCAGATGATGTTTTGAACCCAAACCCTCCCAGTTAAAATACTTTCTACTGTTTCCATTCCCATCATCTTCTACATACTGCTTCCTACATAAGGATGAACTGTGAGAGGTTGATATCCTTCTTGTCTGGGCTCAGCCATAACCTCTATTAGAGGATCACAGATCCTAATGGACAGATTTAGAGGGAATTTCATTAAACACCAGTCTGCAGGCTCACACATTGATGCGTCACACAACCTTCCCCCATCCAGCCACTTCAGTGTCCATAACCTGGTTCTCCAGGGACAAGAAAGCAAATAAATCTCTTAAATCCTCCAAAAGACACCTGGCAGAGGGAAGCAGAAGCCCCCAGGCCCCTTTCACAAAGCTGTTGGGTGGTGAGGAGTAAGGATAAAGGCTGAAGAAGTGAGCAGCGGACAAGTGAACGGGTCCCTGTCCTTTGTCCCCACCAAGACCTCCTGTCTCACAATGTGCTTCTCATTTTACTCTTTATTGCAGAAATTATAAAGAAAGTGAAGAAACCTCCTCCCTTGTGCCGACCAAATGTAGCCCCTGAGATGGCTCCCCTGGAGTGCATCCAGGTGATGAAGCAATGCTGGGGTGAAGCCCCCGAACGTCGGCCAACATTTGAGGAGGTATTTCTTAAGGTTGGTGAATAGAGCAGCAGGTGGGATCCTCTGTTTGTGTTCGGCAGGAAAATGTGTTTTATTTCTTTAGGTGAGCCCTTAAATAATGATTGAAGAAGTCCCAAAGCTCTAGTTTTGCCTTTGCTATTGGATTATTTTATGGTTCGTGGCTAGAAATAAATCATCATTAGAAGTAAATGTCTGCCTTTTGTTCCTTTTCCAAACTTAAAGTGTTACAGTGGTGTAATGAGGTGGGGGAATAACTTTCCAGTTTGATTTTCCAGTTCAAAACCATCAACAAGGAGAAAAAGACCAATATCATTGACTCAATGCTCAGAATGCTTGAGCAGTATTCGAGCAACCTGGAGGATTTAATCAGAGAGAGAACTGAGGAGCTCGAGGTTGAAAAGCAGAAGACAGACAAACTCCTGTCACAAATGCTCCCCCCGTAAGTACTAGTGCTATAGACAGAAAAAGAAATTAATAAATGAAAATAATTAAAAAAAAAACCAAAACAAAACAAACAAAAAAAACCCCATTGGCACTACATAGCTAAAAGACAAAAGAGTTTCCCAGGACTCAGTGAGTGAAGACCTGGCTTTCAGTATTGGCAAGCACCTTCCAATCAAAGTAAGAAACTTTCATCAGTGCTTTTCACAGTGCTATAGATCCTTCTATTAACTGGGAGATCTTTTGAGAACAGCAGGATAATGGTTTCTGAGCTCTTGGCCATGCCCTTCTGCCTTTTTAATCCTTGCTTGTGTTGTTATTTCAGATCGGTGGCAGAAGCCCTCAAGACTGGTGGTACTGTGGAACCAGAGTATTTTGACCAGGTGACCATCTACTTCAGTGACATCGTGGGCTTCACAACCATTTCAGCCCTCAGTGAACCCATTGAAGTCGTTGACCTTCTGAACGACCTTTACACACTGTTTGATGCAGTTCTTGGAAACCATGATGTTTACAAGGTGAGGAGAAGCTGGGCATGAGGATCAAGCCATGCCCGTGCCAAACACTCTTGTGGTTTCATTCTCCTTCTCTTTCCAATTTTTTTTCAATTAATTTTTCTTTATTTATTCTTGACAGGTGGAGACAATCGGCGATGCCTACATGGTGGCTTCAGGTCTCCCAAAACGGAATGGAAACAAGCATGCAGCTGAGATAGCCAACATGTCCCTGGACATTCTCAGCTCTGTGGGCACATTCAAGATGAGACACATGCCAGACATCCCCCTCAGGATACGGATTGGGCTCCATACAGGTAGGAAGCTGCACTTGCTTTGGCCTGAACATCAGAGCTGCTTCTTTGGGATGCCTTCTCCCTACTGGCCCTAAAACAAGAACCCTTAGAAGATGCTTTGAAATCTTCTACAACAACAAGGCCATTAAAATGGAAACACAAAGCCCAAGGCTCAGTATCATTTGGGGCAGTAGCTGAGTATTCTGACAAAGTGAGGAACTCCATCTTTAGTCAGGAAGGTTTAGTTGTAAGGGTGGCTCTTGGATGTGTCATAGAATCCTCACTGGTGTGATACAGAAATATTGTTGTGACTCTGTTCTGAGATGAAAAAGCACAGGAAAGCAGGCACATGGAGTCAAAGAATAGAAAACTGTTGGGAAGATTTGTTACAGGTAGAGTGCAACTGGAAGAGTATGGATACAGCTATAAAACCCCAAAATGTTATAAAGGAAGTAGATAATCTCCAATACAGAAGACACAATCTCTTCCATGAACCAAAATGGGGCTTCTTTAAAGAGAAAATAAGTTTCTCACCAGACTTCTTGCATCTTCCTCTAAAGTACTGGCTACTGCTCATTGCAGGAAACTGATTAAATGAAGTAAATGAAGTTGTCCAGGAATCTGACCCAATATTAAATTTTTTTTAATCCTTCTGCCTTTCTGATCGTGTCTATGTTTTTGCATCCTTGGCATGCAAGTGGTTTACAGAAGTCAATATCCTGGTCCCTGTTGTATACATAGGGAAGCAAGAGCAGAGGGAAAGAAGGCTCTCACTCAGAATAACCTGAGAACTGAGCTGTGACTTGAGCAGAGCTAAAAATCAATATTTCATATCTCCTAGACCATATAAGTTCTTCTTTTGGGGTTGTGTCTGAAAACTCACCTCCTTACTGTTTTCTTTGCAGTTCAAGGGTTACAGAAGTTCCAGAAGTCTGAAGTGTTAACAAATGATTGCAGAAGCACTCTGGGGTTTGTGATCTGGTAGAAATGAGCTGAGACTATGACCCCAACTTGGCTTGCCCAGAGCAGGAGTCTCTGGAGAACCAGCAGCACATATTCAACACGGAAAAGGCAGAATTTGGTGTGCAACATCTGCTGCTGCCTGTTGACAGCAGTTCTGCAAAGTCTTCCATGCAGCCAGCCAAATATCTGTCCCTAGGTGATGTGTAGGGGGGGTAGTTATTTTTTTTTTCTTGTTTTTATGAACTTTTGGTATCTGGAGAGCAGTTTTGCTACGTGCTGTAGGGTGTGAGAGGAAGAGGGGGAGAATTTGGTGTTTTCTTTCTAAGGAAGCAGAAGCCAGGTCTTGTTTTGCACAGATCTGGCAATGTCATTGAGTCGTGGGAGCAGTGAGAAATGTGTGCCCCAAAGCAAGCCACCTCTCTGAGCTGACTGCAGAGTTTGAATAACCCTAGACCCTGTTTCTTCTGAGGAAAGAAGCATGAAGAGGGAATCATCAGCATCATGAAAGCATTGAGGATTCTCCTGATGCAGGGCTTACCCAACACTTTCACTGTCTCAGAAAAGATGGGGAATGAGTGTGACCACCAGTTTGGTGAGCCAATTGCTCTCTAGAATCTGGAGGTGAGAAGAGCTCATGATGACCCCTCTGAAGAAACAGTAAATGCCATTTGGGGATGGACTCCCCATGTCCCATCAACCTCAGTGTAGAGGTGCAGCTCAAGATGCTTCTGCTGGCCCATGCCCATGGGCCTCTTGTGGTGAGACATGGGTCAGGTGAGGAGGATGAGAAGACCAGTGTTTGGTCTGCAATTTCTCCCCTGCTTTAAACACAGTCTTGGCACTTCTTTCTTGACTGCACATCCAGAAAAACTCAGCTGACTCATCTGTTTCCATGCCAGCCATGTCTGGGCTGGAGCTGGACTGTCAGGAGAACATGGTGAGGAGATAAATCTTTTCCAAAGGGGCTGAAGAGGATCTGCTTATCAGTCAGGCTCTTTGGCAGACAGCCCCACACTTTGATTGAGCTTCTTAACCTCCAACAGCTCCACTGATGGTGATTGCAGAGCTTCAGCCAGCATGGCCCAACCACTGACCCTGCAAGTCCTGGCGAAAAGCCATTTCAAAACAAACCAGTGAACCTTCCTAATCAAACAACTCAGCCATAATGTTCTCATTGCTCGGTCTCTGGTTTCCTCTGAAACTTGTTACTGTGGGAGATTTATTGCTGGGAGGTTTTGTTAGCCTTTTGCTAAGGCTGTCTAGACAAGGAGGAACACACACAGGCAGCAAAGGCAGCAACTTAATTAATTCTTGGATGCTTTCACCATTCAGAAGACCTTTGGCCATGCTAACACTGTAGGGCTGATTATGAAATAATAACATTCTGTAATAGGAGGATAAGCTTAAAAGCAGTGGTCTAGAAAGATAGTACCTCACCCTAAAAATCTTGCCTATCCTTGGTTGTGAACTTCACAGAAATTAGGAGATGACCACACAGAGTAGGAAATAAATTCAGGCATCCATGTGAAGGTGTTTTCAGGAGTGTTGGGGAACCTGTATTCATGTGCTTGGTGGAGAACTAGTGGACACATAAATGAACCCTGGAAAGCTGTTCAGATTCAGGAGCAGAAAAGTTCTCCTGGCTCATTTCACTGACCTGGCCTTCACCAGCTACAGTAGGAGCTCAGCTGCCTGTATCTGTGCTTTGAATTAAGTCCTCCTGTTCTGTTTGAGGGTTGGTTTTATTTTTTTTTTTATCAAGAACCACTTTTTTGTGTCCTTGCATCTGTAACAGAAAGAGCTTTAATGCTTACTGAGATTTCTGAGTCCCACTGTCATGTCACCACTCCAACCAGAAGGGAGGTGATGCCCTGTGAGTTAGTGCATTCTCAGGGAAAGCTCTTATTAAAGCATGAATTAAAATGTCTCCAACAAAATCCTTTTCTATGACTATGTCTCATTAGTGTGGACACAATGAGAACTATTTAGGTGAGTGTTAAAAACCTTAATTAAAAAAAAAAATCCAGTAGCATCAACATGCCTTGGCATAGGTGCCTATAGACTAAAACCTGAAAAAACTTCCTGTAGTGGATATAGCTCCTCTCCCAAAGATCTTGAACAAAATTAGTGGTGGCTTATAGGGATGGAAATTAAATCAGAAGAGATTCTAGGGGGCAGTGTATTTTCCAAGGTTTCATAGCACATTGGCAGTAAAAACCTCCACAATTTTATCAGGATTTTCAGAGCTCCAGCAGTCCCTCCCTGTGTTTCAGACTTAAGTCCTTGTAATATTTTTGGTATGAACCACTGTACCTCTCTCTCTTTTTTTTAATCTTTAAGCAAGCAATGCTTCATTAAGTGTGAATTAAAATCCATCACCTCTCAGTTTGCATTCTCCATAAACTTAATTAAAATCCTGTTACTTGGACTCTGCATTAATGATTTCTCTGAGGTCACAGCAAGAGGGGTTCTTGCAAGGTTCCTCATACTTTTTAGCTGTGGATTTTTATTGTCCTTAAGATGCATCTGAAAACTATACAAAGTAGCAGATTTTGTAACTAAGAAGGTTAAAATCACAGTAAAATTGCATTGTTCTAAAAGATGTGATCACTTTTAAAGTAGATAGTATCATTATTATTATTACTGTTATGTTTGATCTTAATTATTATCAATATTATTATTTCAAAAACATTTTACCCTTCATCTTTTCATATTAGGAAGCACCTTACCTGTAGCCTCATTTTAGATCCTGTGGATGATGTCCTATATTCACATCTCTGGCAGCCTGGCATGGCAAAGGATTTCCTGTATGTCAGTGTTGTTAAACCTTAATCTAGAAGGATCATGAGATTGAAAAGACAGGTAGAACCTGAAAATACATATGAAAAAAAACATCCAATGCAAAATATAAAGAAAGAAGTTTGTCTTTTCCTTTCAGGAAGCCTCACACCTCCCTACATTACAAAGAGCATTCTCCTTTTTAGTTTTCCTTTTTTTTTTTTTTTTTTTTTTCCTTCATTTTGTAAGCCTGATACTTTAGATTGAGGGTGATGAAGTTTAGGATCTCATCCTTCAGAGCTCAGTCCAAGACAATTAGCTAACCCAAGTGCCCCAGATAGCAGCTGTCTGTGCTCTTTGGCTGTCACAGATTTTCTCTGTGCCAATAAATCTGTCAGGGTTTAACACTGGCCCAGCAATTAAACCGAGTAACAGATGCTCTCTATTAATCTCTCTCCTCCTTGATAAAGAAAGGAGAGAGAATAAGGGAGAGAGACTGATAGGTTGGAAACTAAACTACACAACTTTAATGAAACAGTAATGGTATATAGGAAAAATTACTAAATCTATACAAATATACAGGAAAATGGAAACCACATTCCTCCCCCCTTTTCCCCCAATAACTCTCACGTCACCACCGAGGCTGCAGGGCAGCCCTGGGAAAGTCCAGGCTGGAATCCTGGGGTCAGCAGCAGTCAGGAACTGGAGGCAGGAACACACAGATATGGGCTGGCACGGATCAGGACCACAGGCAGATGAAAGGACGGAATCCTTCCAGGATGCTGGGTGAAGGAGGGGAACGTGGTTGACGTGGATCCTGCACACACACAGCTCACCTCTCCCTGAGAAATTGGCACCACTTCTTCAGGACCTAACTTGGAAGGGAGTAGATCTTGTCTAAAGAATGAAGGAGAGGATAATAATAATAAGCAGTTTTTGGCTAGACAGGCGAGATAATGATGTATTCCTTTCCAAGGAAAGGATGCAGGGTGGTCCAGCATGCTGCCAGCATCTCTGGATGTCCAAGGCTGGTTTTCTACCACTGGGACACAGGGAATGTCACAGGAGCAGAACTTTAGCTTTCTCAGATGGAAAAGGTCTTTTTAAAATGAGATTGCAACAGTCCTTGAACTCTGAACAAATTTCTCCCACATGATGGTGGGCTGAGGTCCTACCACACCAGACCTTTGGCACAAAACACCAATGTGCAATCCAGAGCAATGCTTAATTTTTGAGTGCTTGTAGCAAACCACAGCCAATGAGAATTGCACCTCCTGGGTTATGTTGTGTCTTTCAGGGCCTTGTGTGGCAGGTGTGGTGGGGCTCACCATGCCACGTTACTGCCTCTTTGGGGACACAGTGAACACAGCATCCCGGATGGAGTCCACAGGACTGCGTGAGTATTAGGGATAATCCCTGGGGTGAATGTTTGATAAACTTAGAATCACAGAATTGTTGGGGTTGAAAGAGAACTTAAAGATCATCCAGGTCCAACCCCCCTGCAATGGGCAGGGACACCTCCCACCAAATCAGGTTGCTCCAAGCCCCATCCAGCCTGGCCTTAAAATCTTGCAGGGATGGGGCTTCCACCACCTCTCTGAGCAACCTGTGCCAGGCTCTCACCACCCTCTTGGTGAAGAATTTTTTCCTGATGTCTAATCTGAATCTACCTAACTCTAGTTTTAACCCATTCCCCCATGTCCTACCACCACCTGAGATCCTAAAAAGTCCCTCCCCAGCTTTCTTTAAGATACTGGAAGGCCACAATAAGGTCTCCTCGGAGTCCTCTCCTCTCCAGACTGAATAACTCCAGTCTGTCCTCCAGGAGAGGTGCTCCAGCCATCTGAGCATCTTTGTGGACACCTTCCAGCACTTCCATATCTTTCTTGTAACAGGGGCTTCAGAACTGGATGCAGAACTCCAGGTGGGGTCTCACAAGGGTGGAGCAAAGGGGGAGAATCCCCTCCCTTGACCTGCTTCCCACACTTCTCTTGATGCAGCCCAGGATCCAATTGGCTTTCTGGGCTGTAAGTGCACACTGATGGCTCATGTTGAACTTCTCATCCACCAGCACCCCCAAGTGCTTTTCCTCAGGGCTGTTATCAAGTCAGTCACTGCCCAGCCTATATTGGTGCCTGGGGTTGCCCCAACCCAGATGCAGAACCTTGCATTTGGTCTTGTTGAACATCAGGAGGTTGGCATGGGCCCACCTCTCCAGCCTGTCAAGCTCCCTCTGGATGGCATCCTGCCCTCCAGCATGTCAGCCACACCACACAGCTTGGGGTCTTCAGCAAACTTGTTGAGGGAGCACTCAATGCCACCATCCATGTCACCAACAAAGGCATTAAACAGGAACAGTCCCAACACTGATCCTTGAGGGACTCCATGTGGCACTGACCTCCACTTGGACACAGACCCATTGACAGCCACTCTCTGGTTGAAGCCATCAAGCCAGTTCCTTATGCACTGAGTTATTCAGCCATCAAACCCATATTTTATCAGCTTGGAGACCAGGATGTCATGTGGGACAGTGGCTCAGGTCCAGGTAAATGATGTTGGTTGCTCTTCCCTTCTCTACTGATGTTGTGACCCTTTCATAGAAGGTCACAAGGTTTGTCAGGCACGACTTGCCCTTGGTGAAATCATCTTGATTATATCCAATCACCTCTTCATTATTCTTCTGTTCCAGCAGTGCTTCCAGGAGGATCTGCTCCATGATCTTACTGGGCATGGAGGTGACACCAACTGTCCTATAATTCACTGTTCATCCTTCTTTCCCTTTTTGAAAATGGGGGTTATGTTTCCCCTTTTCCATTCAGGGGGAACTTCACCAAATTGCCATAACTTCTAGAATATAATAGACAGTGTTTTAGCAACCACATCCCCAGTTCTCTCAGTACCCATGGGTGTATCTCATCAGATCCCATGGGCTTGTACAATTTCAGGTTCATCAGATGGTCACAAACATGATCCCCCCTTACACTGGGAAGTTCTTTCTTCCAGCCCCTGCCATTGTTTTCTGTGACTTTGGGAGTGTGGCTGGAGCCCTTGCCAGTGAAAAGTGGGGTAAAGAAGTCATTGAGAACATCTGCCTTCTCCATGTCACTTGTCACCAGTTCTCCTGTTTGTTTCCTGAGTGGGTCCACACCTTCTCTAATCTTTACCATTAATATACCTATAGAAAATGTTGTTATTCCCCTTGATCTCCCTGGCTAGATGTCATTCTAACTGAGCCTTGACTTTTCTAACCAGGTCTCTTGCTGCTCAGACAGCTTCTTTTTTCCCCCCCGCATTCTAGAGGTCACCTCTCCCACTCCTTGCAGAGTTTATTTTTGTGTGCCAGTGTGTCCAGGAGCTCCCTGCTCATCCAGACAGGTCTCCTAGCATTTTGTCAGAATGCTTTGCCCCTGAACACAGAGAAGGTGAATTCCTTGAATACTGATCAGCCCTCCTGGGCCCCCATTGCCTCCAGGGCTTCATCCCATGGTACTCTGGTCAGCAGATCCCTGAAGCAATCAAAGCCTGCATGCCTGAAGCCCAGGGTCATAAGCTTGGAATACATCCTCCTAGTTGGCCTGAGGATCTTAAGTTCTAGAACTTTGTGGTCACTGCAGCCAAAGTGATCCCTGAGCCTCACATTGCTCACTAGCCGCTCCCTCTTGGTGAGAACAAAATCCAGCATTGTACCTTTTCTTGTTGGTTCTTCTACAGTTTGGAGGAGGAAGCTGTTATCTGTGTCCAGAATCCCACAATCACAGAATCCCAGAATCAGCTGGGTTGGAAGGGACCTCAGAGATCATCGAGTCCAACCCTTGATCCACTCCCCCCGTGGTTCCCAGCCCATGGCACTGAGTGCCACATTCAGTCTCTTCTTCAAAACCTCCAGGGATGGAGAATCCACCCCCTCCCTGGGCGGAGGCTCTCGTGGCACAGCTGGTTAAGACCCAGTACTGCAATGCTGAAAGCCCCAGGCTCAAGACTCCACAGAGAGCCTCACCTTGGAGGCAAAATGTAGTGAAACAGAGCAACCAGCCACCCTCTCAGCTAGCTCTAGAATGAGCTGCCTCGGTGGGTGTGAGCCTCACTATTTATTGGCCCCGTGGTCTTGCACATGCTCCATAGGGGCCCTGCCCTGGCTGGGCACAGGTGGAGTTGATAGCGGCTCACACCCACTTCTTGATGATCAGAGGCACCTGGTCACTCTGTTCCACTACACCAGTCATGGGAATCTTCCCACCAAGATTCAGTAATAGCCTCAAGAGAGACAAAGATAACATCCCAAGAGACAAAGAAATGTGCATCTTCAGCTCTAAGCACTCAAACTGAATAATCTCTGAAGAAAGGGTGAAGACAAATGACAAAAATTCAAAGCAGCCTAGAGAGGAGGTAATCAGCTTTGTCATGGTAGCTCAGCTTTTAAGACTCTGCCTTCCAGCTGTGGTCTTCTGATTTGGGTCCCATCAATGAAAATTAACATGAATTTTACCTTAGATTGCTCCTACATGGGTTGGAGCTGGCTTTCCATCACTGCTGAGGACCTTTAATTCTGAGCTGTTCTTACACAGTGAAATCATGCACTTACATGGGCAATATCAAGCAAGGGTTGAAACACTTGTAGGTCCTACTCCCATCATGCTGAAGAGAGAGGAAAGAAGATCACAAGCAAGTGTCCAGCAACATGCAGGGCAAAATCTTTGATGGCTTCATTTATCAGCAATAACAGCTCCATGAACAAGCATTGGCAGGTCCTAAAAACACCTTTAAGCTTCCCTTCCTTGTTGGGTTTTCTTGCTGCCTTTCTCAAGGAGTTGGTGTTCATGTTATTTTCCCTTCAAGTTCTTGGCCTTTATTTTCCTGAGTCTTCTGGTTATAAAAGCTCAGTCTACATAAAGAGAACCAATAGTTGCAGCAGTGGAGATAGTCCCATCTCTCACCTGGTTTTTGTTGTCTGATGGTTGGAGGTTTCTAGACGTGTAAAAAGAGGTGGGTGGGGAACAACATTTACCTGTCCTTCAGTCATCTATTTACAGATCTGCTGGGTTTTGATGGCTAAGACATGGATCTGTAAACCATAGTGGGTGAACTGGGTGACACTGGGCAGCTGGGGATGGCAAGGTCAAAGTTTTGAATTTGTTTTTGATGTTCAGGCTGTCAATACAAGTTTATTTCCAAATTTATGTCTCATACATTTTAATCCTTTATCTCTGGTCTCCCTTTTGTTATTTTAATCAGCTCTGTGAAATTACTCATTACAGATGGTTTACAAGCTACATGGAGTCTGGGATATTTAGCATTAAGCTCTTGAAGTCTTGCCAGTCTAGAAACGTGCTGCAGTATATCTGATTTTTAAATTCTTTCATACAATCCTCACATTTCTAGCTCCAATGTTTTTGATTTGACTAATTAGGACCAACAATGAGGCTAATCATTAATTAAGGAAAACTGCCTTTCTTTGTGATTATGGCTGGCTTATTTTAAGGGGCAAGCATTGCATTTGGAAAGATGTGGAAAAACAGAAATAATCAGCCAGCAGAGTTCTAATGGCAAGAGAGAGACTTGGGGATTCTTGAGTTTTAGACCTTGGAAGGTGTGAAGTGAGGCTGGAGACAGAAACACTACAGATCCAAGAACACCATTGTACATTTATAAAGATGTGTATATATATATATATTTATATATACACATTAATAGGAGGATTGCAGGTTAGTATCTCAGGAAATGTAGCTCAAACCTGTGTGGTCTTCCTCTGCATATTTGAAACTGATGTTCTTCTGCAAACAAAAATTAATTGGTTCACCTCCCATGCTTCAAGAGGGAAGGGAACATGATTGGAACATCAGGGAAAAAAAAGCTCAGTGAAAACAACAAAGAAAATGATTTTGCAGAAAAGGTTTTAAAAACATTCCCTGGCTTGTTCACACCAACAAAGTAACAACAAATTTATTGACTGTAAAACAAACTGAGGGAGGTAAGAATTGGATAATAATCTCTACCTTTGCCCTTATTGTTCATAAAATCATAGGATCATAGAATCATAGAATTGGCTGGGTTGGAAGGGACCTCAGAGATCATCGAGTCCAACCCTTGAACCACCGTTGCGGTTGCTAGACCATGGCACTGAGTGCCACATCCAGTCTCTTTTTAAATATCTCCAGGGAAGGAGAATCCACTACTTCAGTGGGCAGCCCATTCCAATGCTTGAAAAAATGTTAATTGGCAGCCCCTGAATGGAATCAGTTACTGAAAAACCCAGATCAACCTGGATGCACAGCCACATTCTCATTATGTCACCTTGCAAACTCCATTTCATCCCAAGTTCCCAAGATATCATTGGGCCTGCTGGAGGAGAACAACTGGAATCATTTCCCCTTCACATTTTGCTTTACCCCGTTGCCCTTTCTTTGCCCTTCCTTCCCTTCCTCTTTTCCTTCCATTTCATTCCCTTTTCCTTTCCCTTTTCTTCCATTTCATTCCCCCTTTCCCTTCCCTCTTTCCCTTTTTCCTTCCCTTCCCCTTTTCTTCCATCTCATTCCCTATCCCTTCCCTTTCCCTTTTCTTACCTTTTCCCTTTTTTTTGTCCATTTCATTCCCCCTCTCTTCCCCTTTTCCCCTTTTCCCTCCCTTCCCCTTTCCCCTTCCCCTTCCTTCCCCTTCCCCGTCCCTTCCCTTCCCCTTCCCCTTCCCCTTCCTCCTTCCCTTCCCTTTTCTTCCCCTTTTCCTTCGCTTCCCCTTTTCTTTCCATTTCATTCCTTCTTTTCCCCTTTTCCTTTCCATTTCCTTCCCCTTTTCCTTCCATTCATTCCTTCTATCCCCTTTTCCTTTTCCCCTTCCCTTCCCTTCCTCCTTTTCATTCTTGCTTCCTATTGTCATAGATAAAAAAGCCATTTTTAAATCCAGCTTGCCAATGAAAACCCACTTACCATCTTCATGAAGAGCTGGAATCCTACCTTAGGGTGCTTGGCATCCCCAGGAATCCCCCAGTGTAGATCCCCTCTCCCCTTCCTTGTTAAACCCCACCTGGAAGGATCCATTGAGCAACAACACCCTCAACATAGAGAGCATCCCAGCTACATCAGCTGCAGGTCTGCAGGAGGACTTTTGGAGGGCTTTTCCTTGCCAGGAGGAAGCAGTGAGGGGATTCAGAGTGGACTTGCAGTGCAGTGATCCTGTTTTGCTTCCCATTCCAGCTTACAGGATTCATGTCAGCCAAAAGTACAGTGGATACACTTCAAGGTCTAAATGAAGGTTATGAAATCATTCCCAGGGGGAAAACAGAGCTGAAGGTAAGAAGAAGAGGTGTGTGAAAGTGTTTCACAGGGAGAACCTTCTTGCTGAGGAGTTTTTTTCTATTAAGCTCTTGCTTGGCCTTCATCCACCACTTCTCTGCTGGGTCCTTTGCAAACCCTGATGAGTCCCCACAAGCTGGTAGGACATGAATTTACAGAACTGATGGTCCCATCAGCTGGTACAGAACACGAGGTAACTTTAGATGAGCCACGGAGCCTGAACAATCAGCTGTAATGTGCTGGATCAAAGTATTATTTAGGAGTCTATTCGTCCACCTTTGACTGAAGCTGTAACTTTTCAGTGTCCAAACAAGACAACACTAGATATCTCAAAACATCACTTCTCCCCTGACATAGTCAGTAGACAGAATTAGGAGCTTTTCTTGCTTTAAACACCTCCATTGAAAGGTCTGAAATATGGCCCAGGTCCCTCAACAATCTTTCATGATAAGTGGAATCATCTCACCAAGTTCATGTTTCTACAAAGAGGAGATCTGTGGCAATTTTTCTAGGTTCAGTCAAGAGAAGAAAACTTTTACAGAGTGAAGATAAATTGGCACTTGAGGAAATTATTAACCTTACTTTCAGTGCCCAGTTCATGTCAAGATGAACATTGCCCCAGAAGTGTGTCTTTTCCTCCACTTCTCAAGGGTGATGGACTAATACAGATGTCTGTATTTCATCAGATCACCTAAAATCATTATGGTGTGAGAGGAAGTTACTCTTCTGATACTCAGCCCAGAAGTAATTGCAAAGTCCTCAGTTAATGATGTTGATGTTGCCAAATAAGATGGTTTGAGATCCTGTAGGTTCTCATTTAAGCTGTGTGGTTTCAAATGACCCGGATCAATGAGGGTCATTTGGAGATGATAGACCAAGGGCTCCTCTTTTAGGAATAGTGAAATTAATTATTCCTGAACCATTGGTGAAGGAAAGCCCAAGATTTCCAAGCCATGCTTTGTGTCTGGATATGAAACCCTCAAAACCAAGTGAGGAATTATGCATTGAGCAGAGGGTGGTCAAAAAGTTACACTTTGACTGGATTTTTGTTTTTATTTTAGGGTAAAGGAGTAGAAGACACCTATTGGCTAATTGGGAAAAAAGGGCTTTCTGAAGCCTTACCTAAACCTCCTGAAATAAAGCCAGGGTAAGTGTGATTTCATCAGTGTTCAACACATTCATAAAAGTTCTTGTTGGAGATCATGGGCTGAATAGCTGCCTTTCCATGGGATATGGCTGCAAGTCCAAATCCCTCTCCTTGGTGACTTCATTTCCAAGGCATAGCACTGGGACTCAGAAGTGATGTGGTTTTCTTCAACTCCTCTCCTTAATCACAGGTTCCAAGAGTGTCATAGACACTCCTTGCTTCTCCCCATAGTTCCTTGGAGATGGGGCCAAGTTCCATTCCTGTTCTCCATCTTTATACCTGTGTGCATCTGGGGGAACATAGAGGTAGGGATGCTTTGAGGACTTTGGTGTCATCAGTGTGTAGGTGACACTCATTTTCTCTTTCCATCAAATTCCCTCCAGAAAACACCCCCTCGTTCATCATATAAACCCATTTCTCCCTATAGAAGAACAATTAGGAGACTTTGTGGTGTAAAATATGGCACCATCATGTAATTAAAGGCTTAATTATGTTGCCTCTGATCAAGTAATGGGGAGCAAAAGATTGAGCACTTGAAAATTCTTTCAGATATTTGGGTAGCTTTACACTGCTGGACTTTGCAGATGGAGTTCTCCCTGTTCAGCTCTCACATGGCTGAAAAGGATGTTGTGGTCAGGACATAAAAACCAGGGAGTGGGATTTGGTTGACAAGAACAGTGTAGTCCCCCACATTAAGCCACTCAACCTTGACTCTCTTTAGAGTCAATAAAGAGAACATTCATGCTCTGGGGGTCTTGATTCCTTTGGCCTACTTGGACATCTTTAGTAGGAAATGAATTGCCCTTGCCAAGATGCCTCTTTTGCTGACTATAAAGAGGTCTGCCAGTGGTTAGCTCAGAGACAGATGTCTGAAAGCAGACAGGGTCATTTTTTCTCTCTGATTCTGATTCCCCCTGAGTAATAGTGTTCTAAGTTTTGCCTCATTTCCTCTTAGTAAAATGAGGAAGGTTTTTATCTCCCTTTGCAGATATTGGTTAATTATGTGGGGGCAGCTGCAGTGCAGGCCATCCATGTGCTCAGAGCCCTCCCAGAACTTCCTTGGAGTATCAAGACGTTAATCCTTTGAGCCACAACTTTTGAGATACTGGGTGTCAATACTTTGAGAACCAATATTTCTTAGGCTTGGAGGAATTTTGCTGTTCACAATTCATGGAAATGAGCAGTTGAGTAATGTGTGTTGAACATGAATTATTATTCCTGGGAAACATGAAACTGGAGGAACTTTGCCAGATTAGCAAGTGGGCCGGTTTATCATGCAACCAAAGAATCACCAAGACTTCTACCTTGAGATTAGGTTCTTCTCATCCTGGTTTTATCATCTAAAACTCATGAGCTAAGCCTCTTTTGACTGTTGAGGTTCTTTCCCATAATCTTCAGAGCATCTTCATATCTCCAGATGTCACACGCACCAAAGCCAGACTTTTGCAAGCTGGAGATGCTTCTAAACATGAATTGTAAATGCAGAGGATGCATTCAGTCCAGGGGGCTGATAAGAAAAGCAAAGAAATTTCCCATATACCCAAGATCAGAGGACCTTGGCATCTGTGGGTAACCTCAGAGGTATCCACCTGTAGCACTGCACAGAGGAGATGATCTGCTCTTACCCCAAGGCCCTGGTGTTCATCATTCCTTTGAGGCTTTTCTGTACCCCTAGATCCTCATACAGCAGTTGAATGAATGTGAAAGTGCTCAGAGAAAAAAGCAAAAATTATATGAAACTGTGTCCAAACAAAGGGTCAAAAATGAAAGCTATACCCTGTAAAACTCAAATGGCAGAAAGAAGTCACCAGGGCATTCAAGCAAAGAAAGATTTGGGAACTGCCCTGTGCACAGGCTGAGCTATTATCAGACAGGTATCAAGACAAGGCCTCCTATTTTTCCAGCCCTATCTTTATGGTTCAATTTTATGCCACTTATATGAGAGGCTGAAAGCTCTTTCTCTGTTATGTTTATTTCCTAGTGTCAATAGAATCATGGAAAGGTTGGGTTGGAAGGGACTTAAAGACCACCTAGTTTCAACCCTTCCATGGGTAGAGACCCCTCCCACAGCCCAGGTTTCTCCAAGCCCCATCCAACCTGGCTGAGACACTGCCAGGGATGAGGCAACCACAGCTTCCTTGGGCAGCCTGGGACAGGGGCTCATCATCCTCAAAATAAAGAATCTCTTCCTAATCTCCACCTCAATATAAACACCTTTTGAAAGGAGAAGATGGTCTTGGATAGAACTGCCCTATCTGAAGCACAGGAATAGGTAGGATTCAAATCTGGAACAGAGGGGATCAGAACACATAATACCTGGAACCAGGTTTCAGGAATGAACTGGGATTCCAGAGGGACCTAAGGTAATGGCCAGGTGAAAGAAATCCTGTCAAAGTCTCCAAACCTGTCCGTGAGTTGCCTGTCCCTAAGTGGTGGGAATGTCAGGTGGCAGCCTTTGGTGGCTGGCATGTGAAGGACCCAGTTTAAAGGGACTGGTAATGTGTATTCAGTTGGCTTACTTTCCTGTAGCAATATATTGGTATACAGGGACAAGATAAAATGGTTTAGGTTGGAAGGGACCTTAAAGATCATCCAGTTCCAACCTCCTTGCATGGGCAAGGGACACCTTTCACCTACATCAGGTTGATCAGAACCCCGTCCAACCTGGCCTTGAACACTTCCAGGGTGGGGACAGCCAACAACTTTACTGGGCAACCTGGGCCAGGGGCTCAGCACCCTCACAGGAAAGATTTTTTTCCTAATGTCCAACCTCAGTCTCTCCCTCTCCAAGTTTTTAACCCATTTCCCTTCTCCTCTCCCTACTTCCCCCGTGTCCAAAGCCCTCCCCCCAGATTTCTTGGAGCCCCTTCAGATATTGGAAGGTTGCTCTGAGCTCCCCTGGGAGCCTCCTCTTCTCCCAACCTGAAACAAACCCAATCCCTCAGCCTGGCTTCCCAGGGAAGGTGCTCAGCCCTCTGAGCATTTGAGTGCCTCCTCTGACACCTTCCAGGGAGCTCTGTGTCCTTCTGATGCTGGGGACTCCAGAACTGGACACAGGACTCCAGGTGGGGTCTCAGCAGAGCAGAGCAGAGGGCGAGAATCCCCCCCTCAACCACTGTCTGTGTTTTTTTCTGATCGCCCCCACGACAAGTTTGGTTTCTGAGCTGCAAGCACACACTGATGGCTCATGTTGAGCTTTTTGGTCCATTGTTAATGGATCAGGCTTCTGCCCCCCAAAGTCCTTCTCCTCAGGCATCTGCCCTCCATCCTTCCTCCTCTACCTGTCATTAGTGCATGGGATTGCCCAAGCTCAGATGCAGAACCTTGCACTTGGCCTTGTTGACAGGGAGGATGGGTTTCAAGACCTGACTGCTCTACTTCTGTAGAATTACCCTCATCTGTAGCTTTTGTGCTGAGGAATGAGCTTTGAACAAAGTCCTTTTCTATTCATTTTTCATTCTGTCCTGAAGCAACCCATCTTCTATCTAGGTCTTCCCTTTCCCTTAGGTCCTGCACCACTTTCCTAATGTGGTGAGATCAGTGGGGGCAGCAGCAGCAGCAGAGTTTCTCCCCTGTTCAGAAGAGCAAGGGACACATTCCTCATCACATTATTCTCATCAGTATTTCTCATCAGTAGCATCCTGCTCTGAGAGGTGCTCTGAAGATTGCCAGTCCCTGATTTGGCTTGCTGTCTGAGCTCTTGTCTTGGACCAGCACAGGGAATTACACTCATGAAGGATTAAACAACAAGGAAAAGGGATTTGCTTCCATGAAGTTTCAGCTTCCATATTTATTAGAATCACAGAATTGTTTTGGTTGGAAAAGATCTTTAATATCCCCAACCACTCTTACTGCTGTGACACATCACGGACTTTGAGCTAGGAAGTATTTTGGGCTGTCACTACAGTGGTTTGTAGAAAAGACAATAGATAACATTAAAAAAATAAAATTATTACCTTTCTATTATTTCCCATGATGTAAACCCTTCATCCAATCAAAAGCACGAGCACCAGTCCTTGGCAGGAAGATTTATTGACCCATGAAGACAATTTTCCAGCTCAGGTAGGCAGTGATGAGCAGAAAAATGATCAAATAGCTCATAGAGCTGTTCATACATGTCTAAGGACACATCAAGCTTCATTATCCTACTGTGTGGCCTTGGCACCTGAGACCTGGAGAATGGTCCTTGGCCTTACAGAGGGGAGTTTATATGCAGATTAGAAACCAAATTTCACCAAGCTTAAAAAAAGAGGAAGAACATTTAATTATGTGATTGGATTCATCCTGGTGGTCCTGTAAAATACTCTGGTAACAACTCCTTCTGGCATTTCTGAAAGAATACAACTGATTGTTTGTAACAAACCTCAAGTCAGCACCAAATGACTAACAAAGGAACAATTGTTGCACCTATATAATTTGAATTTATATGCTATCCATCAGCCTTTCTGTTTAATCCCATTACAGATGTGATGGAGGCTTTAGCTGGAAGATTTCAGTGGGTTTCCATTGGTCTGCTCCAGGCTTTCAACACATTTACAGTTGTGGCAAGGACATTCAGATGTATGAACTTCACTCCTAAACCCCATGTGCTGTGAGTGACCCTGCTCACACAAATACAAAGCATTTAATTAAAAAGAAAAAGCAGCTAAATAAAAAGACCAAATATGCTCCTTACCACCTCTACTTTCTTCCAGCCATAAAAGCAAATGAACCTAAAAGCTAGTCTTAAAATTAGCCTTGTGTCAAGCTCTTCAGGGTCTGCATATCTGTTTTCAGGAGTAAAAACCTCACTGAAAACCAAGTAAGAAACCCCTTCACATGTTCTTTATATGAGACAGGGTGCAGGTTCAGCAGGTTTAAAGTTTAAAAGTTTGCACGTTTAGAATTCAGATTTCAGTGCCAGCCTCCTGCCCCAGAGGAATTTTCCTTTTTGAAGAGTAACCTCCTTCTTTCTACCTCTGAGTCAAATCTCAATTATATCTGCTTTGCATGGAGATTTAATTAACTTTGCATCACACAGAACAGGTCAGGAGATTCAATAGGCTCCTTGGTCCTTTCCTTCCTCCAAGGGCAAATTTCTACCCTTTTGGTTGCCTTGTAGTGTTTTTCCTGCTTCCTTACAGCTTGTTAGGATTTGTATTGCTGCATCTCAGGATCTTGTGGGCTGAGGCTCCTTTGGGCAATAATCACAGAAGGTAAAGAAAAAAGCTTTCCACAAAAGCCTGGTATTGCCACAATAAATAAATACCAGCAGATTGGGGTGGACGTAGAGAAGGTCTAAGGAGATCATGAGATAGCAAACCAAGCATGCTGACCAGTCAAATACAAGCCTACCTATTGGTTAGGTATTGTTTGGAGTTTTCACAGTCAGATAGGTTTAAAGTCTGTGGGGTGTCTTTGAGGGTAAACCAGGAAAACTATTTTGGGACTGGAGAGCAGCCATGGGAAAAGAACAAAGTTGCTCATTAATAGATGTGGGATACTGGAAGCATCACATCTCCCTGTGATGCTCTGGGAGAGTCAGCATTGGTGGAACACTCCTCTAATCCCAAATACAGAAAAGATATGAGTTTATATACAAATCTGACAGATGCAGAGCTGACCTGAACTAAATCACAGGTGGATTTGGCAAAGCACTAGAGAAGATATTCAGCAGCTAATGAAATTCAGAAAACAAACAACTCCCACCCCACCCTCCCCCCCCCACAAAAAAAGACCAAAAACCCCAAACCTAAGAGCCAAGACCAGGTTCATTTGCAGTTCCAAGCAGACAGGAGGCAAACTCACTCTTCTGACCTCCCAACTTCTCCCATCCTGTTTCAGAAATCCTTTGCTCTGGTACTAAATGCAGTGCTTCCAAGCAGCAGGAGCCCTCTAACCCAGGAGGAAGTTTTATCTAAAATCTTTCTCTAACAGAGACCCCTCCAGCTCATCTGTCCAGCTTGCACATCTTTTAGAGGCAATGCAGAGAAAGAGACACCTCAGGTGCAGCTCTGCTGCCACACATAGCAAATCTACTTTGGGATGAGCCCTCCCTGTTGTCCAGCTGAGCTTTCTTCCCTCCACTGGCTCAGAAGACTGCCAAAGACAGAGGACTCAGATGAAGACAACTATGTTGCAGAAAGCTAAATTTCAGAGATAAATCCCACCTGAGTGAGATTTATTATTATTAATTATTATTACAACATACTATAATAATTTAATATATAATTTATAATATATTATAATATGTTATTATTTATTATTCCTTATTCTTAATCATTCATCTGGGAATCTACTCCCAGAAGAAGCCATTTCTCATTGAGATCCTCAGGACTTTATCCTCCTGGCTTCCCTGGGGCTAAGCTCAGAAGGGTTGCCCAGGCCCTGGCACTTCCCTAGGAAAGTGATGGAATTTAAAAGGTATTTAAAAGGTGTGTAGACATGATGCTTGGGGACATGGTTTAGTGGTGGACTTGGCAGTTAACAAGTGGCCTTGATGATCTTAAAGCTTTTTTCCAACACAAACCCATATGATTCTATGATTCTAACAGCACCAGCATTCATGGAATGCTTTATAAAGAGGTTTATATATATATATATGCATATATATATATATAAATGGTTTATATACTTCTGCAAAGATGAAAGACCTCAGAGCTGAGGCTTTAGGTAAGGCATGGAAGGACAGCTCGGTTTGATGTTGCCATTTGTAGGACAGAATTGGCAAAAGGGTGGAAACCTGACTCCATTCTCCCTTGGGCAAAGCTGTTAAATTTGTGCTAAGCTCTCAGGGAAAACTGACTGTCCCTAGGGACACTTAAATAGGATTTCCATTTGGAAATGTGCCCGTAGCTTTGGGAGCTTTGGAGTTTCTGCAAGCAACAGCCCTGGAAGAGCAAAAGGCAAGATCTTCCCAGCTGTTTTGTTCTGCTCTTCCCTTTGATGAATGAGGGGGTAGATCAGAGGAATGAGGGAATAATTATCTCAGGATTCATCTTGTTTAATGGATTCAGGATACAGCTGTGACAGATATATGGTTTGTGCTCCCCAAATCCTTCATCTCACCCTGGGAGAAGGGTCAGTGATGTGCCAGGAGCTTTCTGGAAATCCCTACACAGATTGCTCTTAAAATAAAATCACTCAACCTCACCCTCTGTGCCAGAAGTGGAGCTGGAATGATGCAAGAGGGGAAGAAATAAAATCAGAACCGGGCCCAAGATTTCTTGTCCTTTTCAGACCAGGAGACCTCTTCCACTTCTGTTATGGTCTTTTCTTTATTGCAGATGAAACTGAACTGGTTCTTTCTCTAATGGCCTACGTGTTCACTGCAGGTATAAAGCTCATGGGTTACCCTTGGAAGAAATTGCAGAGTTCAAAAGGAGGAAAGCTGCAAAACTCCTTGGCAAAAGGGCCTAGATCTGAGGTAGTAGCTGTAGGACAGTCCCAACGTAGCTTTGCTGTTATGTGTCTGCTTCTGTGTTATTTGTCTGCATTCTGCTGGTTTTAGTGTAATGCTTTTTTCTTTTTTCTTTTTTTTTTTTTCCCTTTTTTCTCTTTTCTTTTTTCTTCCTTTCTTTTTCCTTTTTCCTTTTTTCTTTTTCCTTTTTTCTCTTTTCTTTTTCTTCCTTTCTTTTTCCTTTTTCCTTTTTTTTTTTTTTTTTTTTTTTTGTCAAAAATATGTATTATTCTTTTACAATCCCTCATCCAGAAGGTGCTCAGAACAGCAGCAAAACTGTCTAAACATTGTCCTGGCCTTGTTGGGTAATTTCCTGGCAAATTTGTGACTTGTTATCAGCTTAATTCCTCAAAGACATACAATATTGCTGTGTTCACCTGCAGGGTATTATCAGCCCACTGGATGCTGATGTGCACTGTGCCAGGACATGCCCAGTCCATGGTAAATACAGAGATAAAGGTGGAGTTCAAGCCTGGAAGAATCCAAGTTGCTTCTCTGTAATGAATAATATCTCCTGCTGTAATTCCACATCTCATGACACGAAACAGGGTGAAGCTCTGTTCTCCATCACTCTGGCACCTACTGCTCTGAGGAATAAATGTGGATTTAGGAGGGTTTGGTTGGAATTCAGACATTGCATGGACTATAACAGCATGAGCTGAGGTGCCTGATCAAATAGGTGCTACCAGAGCAAGGCTGAGATATAAACATGCACAGACCTCCCCATCAGAGGGCCTGATGTCTTCTGGCAGTGCTGTATGGTTTTTTTAATATACCCCTAAAAGCGACAGGAATGCTTCCACTCAGTGTCTCTGAATTAACTTTTGCTTAGTTTCCACTTTCTCAGAAAAAGGGAGTGAAAACCCAGAGAGAATTAGGATGGTTCCAAACCCCTAAGACAGAGCACATCAAGCTGAGAGATGCATCTGAAGACTCCATCCAATTTTCTCCCAAGGATAAACCCCAGCACAGCACTTTTGGCTGCACTTAACTCTTTCCCAATCACAACCTGTAAAGATTCAGGGGGTCTTACTGGGCTGTTTTATAGTCCTTAAGAGATTTTTAATTTTTAAAGATAAGGCCCAGATGACAGCCCTGCTAATCTAAACTTCTGAAGCCAAGCTACTCCTCCATGGCCAGAGACAAAGAAGATCTCACTTGAGTCAGCCCTGCTTGACAAAAATGCTCTGTATATTGATAAAGAAAATATTTAGCACATCTATGACCCACAGCCCTAAACTTCTGTGCTGAAACAAGGCTGCTTAGCAGCACATTGTAGAGAAGAGAAGGTCCTTATTAACCCACTTGGCTCAAGTCATGGGAAATGGCAGAAAAATCAATAAGACATTTATACCTGGAGCTTTCCAACACTCCTAGTTCAATCTTTCTTGGGTGCATGAACCTTTCAGTGGAGGCAATTATGTTCTCAACAGCCACTTATTCCCAAGTGCCTGCTTGGTGGCTGAGTGATTTTTCCAGTTAATCTATCCTAGACATTTATGATGAAAGAGACCATGCCATCAATAAACTTGTTTTTTCCTTTATAGCTATAAAGGAAGTCTGTACAAGGATCTCAGGTGTAGTGATCTATATTCCATTCACCCAGTTTACAGTGCCATTAGTCTGGGAATATAAACTATTAACTGTCCTTGCCATGATGAGGCAGAGATCCCCATCTCAGTACTTTTAGGGTATTTATCTGGTCGGCAATCTAGAGGAAGGTCAGGATTCTGTTTCTCATGTCCAGGAATTTAATCCTTTAACCTTGAAAGAGTGACTGTGGCCTCAGTTGTCCTTGGTTGCCACCTGATTTTGAAGGGAAGTGATGGTTCTGGATGGATCTAAATAAAAACATGCAGCAAAGCATGAGGAACACCAAAGTGCAAAGTCACCTTGGGAGAAATCTTTTAGCTATACCACTTAGTCCTGAATTTAAGATATGGGATCTTTACATGGAACCCTCTAATATTCATTCAAGGTGGGATTCAGGCCATCATTCCATGGTTTCCAGAGACACTTGTGCAAGGCTGGCAGATGAAAGAACAGCTGAAGACCACGTTGGATAAACCATGGAATCTCAAATGCTGCTAGGCACTATTCTCAGAGCACTTCCAACATTTTACAGTGTTTCTGATATGGAGAAAGGGATTCTTTCTGTCCTTCAAGGCCCAGAACTGACTTCCTGGGATCCCTAGACTGATCCCATGTTGAGGTGAGATTCTCTCTGTCCCCAAAAATGAAAAAAAAACCCCAAACCCTACAAAGAAACCCATATAATTACACCTTGCTATCTCTCTTCCATCTCCACTTCTGGGATAACCTTAGGAAACCAGGTTAGAAACCAAACACTCTCTTCTATTGTTAATTTTATTCCAACATCATATCTTGCTTCTCATCCCCCTTTCTTTCACTCTGCATCAGCTACCTGTTCTGTCCCTGGGTATACCCAGGGATACCTCCCAGTAACACACTGGAAGGAATATCTTCTTTGTCCAATATCAGAAAGGCCCAAACAAGCAAACAAAAGTTTATTTTCCTTGTTTCTCTAGTGGCTGCAAAACAGTTTTGATCATCTTTAACGAGAGCATTCTCTCTTTCTCATAATGTTCAATAAACAAATTGTCAGGGTTGATCCCCTCCATGAAATTCTAAATCTCATTGGATTGATATATTTTTGATGTCTTAAGATTCAGCAGTTTACCTTTGGATCTCTTCCCTGTTTTTTGCCCTCCTTATCCTTGGCAGCCACCTTGGTCTCTCAGTGAGTGTGAGAGTGAAGGGAAAATGTCCTTTGCTGAGTTTGGAGGTCCTGGTTATCCTCCTGTTTTCATCCAGATTTAATAGGCATTCAGGAGGAAAAGGTAACCAGACCACCAAACACCATCTAAAGAACATGAGATCAAATAATAATATAAAATTCCTTTGAATTATAGCAAGAAAAAAGCATTAGATATGTAATGCTACAGCACAGGTGTCTGAGTGTCAGCCCTGAATACCTTGTCCTGGTGCCAGTGCTGCTGGTTGACTTTGTTATAATCTTCTATATACTTCAGTTATATGTATATATTTTATTTCTATGTATTAGATACTCTAAAGACAGCTCATCTTGTGTTGTCATTAAGGGCAGTTTCATTAGAATCATAGAATCATGGAATGTCAGGGATTGGAAGGGACCTCTGGAGCTCATCCACTCCAAGCCCCCTGCCCCAGCAGGATCACCCAGGGCAGGACACACAGGAACCCATCCAGGTGGGATTTGAAAGTCTCCAGAGAAGGAGACTCCACAACCTCTCTGGGCAGCCTGGGCCAGTGCTCTGTCACCCTCACAGGAGAGTTTGTCCCCATGTTGAGGTGGAACTTCCAATGTTCTAGCTTAAACCCGTTATTGCTTGTCCTATTTCTGGACACCACTGAAAAGAGATTGGCCCCTTCTTCTTGGAACACACCCCTCAGATATTGGTAGGCATTAATAAAATCCCATCTCAGGCTTGTTTCTCAAGGATAAGAAATTCTATAGTGTTTTGTTATTACCATGAAAAGTTCTCAGGCCTCATAACATTTGCTCCCTTTCTTTCAAGAGCTTCGATTGTACTGGTGGGATTCCTGTAGTGGTTGTGTAGCCAGTTTAACACATATTTTACTCTAAAGCAATTACTTTTTTCCTTGTACACAATTATGGTGTGTACAATGTAAAATCATATATATATATATATATATATAAAAAAAATCCTCAATATTTTCTTTCTAATAGCTTTGTAATCACAATGGTGTTATTGCTATGGGTTAGAATTTGGCTCATTGTTTACAATACTTGCAATGGTGTTTTCTTCTCTTTAACACAGTAAATTTTATTGTGTGTGAAGCTCTGTGCAGGAGAGGATGAATACAGAGTTGAGACCTACCTAAAGCCCTGCCATTCACTCATCTTTTGGCCTTCTACAAGTCCTTGATATTTGGTTTGTCTCTGAGTTCCCCATTCTGTTATCCTCAATCTGTGCCTACACACAGATGATAGAACCTGGGCATCATGGACACTTAGATCATCATAACAAAAGATTTTCTTCAGTTCCACCATGTCCTTTTATTTAAGTGGAGTCTCCCAGTTAGCCCTGGTACTCAACAGAGTTTTTGGTCTTAAGAACAGTTCCAGGCTAAGGCATTGAAACCATACCTGGATCTGAGACAGTTTTCAAGGTTTTCTGCTTCTCTGCCCATCCTGTTTTGGGCTTGGTAAGATCATGGGGCTGTCAGAGCAGCTGGACCTTCAGATTTCTTATTGGTGACAGGGAATGGCCTCCAACCCAGAATTAACAGGGAATCTCTGTCAGGCATGAGGCTTGTGATGCACAGTGAGGAATGGTCCTCATGAACAGCTGAAACCCTCTGGTTGTTTATATATAAATATAATTTACATCTGGAAAGTGGCTGTCCTTGGATATCCTCTGTGTGTCCCATGCAACATCTCCAGGGGTGATCGAGACCACCAAGATTCTCCAGTTCTCTGCCAGCATCCCTCTTGGCATCATGTTTCTTGATGGCTTTGGGAATGTCTAATGTTTCTGCTTTTTCTGGTACAAAATAATGCAATTATTATAATGTTCTCAGTGAACAAGATTGCTGACTCCTCCTCTCTTTGTTTTACAGATATTGGCCAAATGTGCTGTCCAGAAAACTCAGATCTGTCCTGAGGGGCACAAAGAGGACACTGGCAAAAGCAACCTTTAAAGAGTTGGGGAGCATGGAGGAGGCTGAAATATGCCTTGAAGAGGATGAAATCTGAGAAGAACACAGGAAAGAAATAACAAGATCAGGAGGATAACATGAAGCCAACCCAGCAGAGGAGCTCACACCTCCAATTCCATTCCCTTCCAGCCCAAACCAGTATAAATGATGCCTCTTATCTCTTGCATCTGACCTCAGCAGTAGGATGTATCCTGACCATCATCTCTTGTGAGGCTGGGCATCAGCTCAGAGCTGTTTGGGAGCATTTTTGGCAGGAGTCCATTGGGGAGGAAACTGGTGATGATGGCAGTGCCAGCTCTTCATCAGCATCTGTCACAAAGATGAGCCTAAAGAATACTTTAATTTGCTCTGCTTGGCAGCACAAACATGTCCAGTTGCACTTGGCCCCTAGTTCGACCAATAATAAAAAGTGCTTGGGTGGTTTCATAGTTTTGCATCAAATAGATTTTGTTGTCATAGTTGTAGAAAACTCCAGCTTCACGAAAATTAGTGCAATTCAGAAGGAAATGTGTTTTGACAACCACAAAAAATAATTTTTTGCTCCCCCACAAGGGGAAATTTTGAATCAAAATGTTTTGTTCCTCTATGTCAATTTAAGCTGAAACATTTTCTTTTTAAATTGACATTTCAGCTGCAAATGCCATTTTAATGCTACTTTCAAACTGAGATGACAGTTTCGAAATGAAACAGTTTGCTATGAATCAATATTTATTTCCAAATGCCAAAATGTAATTCTGCTCCAAATGTCAAAATACGTCATCTCTGCAATTCCAGACCTAAACTGGAGGAACATTTTGTTTTGCTTTATGCACACACATATGTAGCATATCTAAAACATTTTACACTTTGCATCCCAAGGCAGGATGAGAACAGAATGCCAAGACACTGGAAAACTGAGATGCAAAGAACAACAGTCTGCAGTTCCTTCAGCTGAATAATACTAATAAAATATAAATTTCCTGCAAAATTGAGGTTGAGGGAATGAAAAGAAACATCACTTAAGGAGTGCAAAGCTTTGAACACATCACTCTTTTTCCTTCCCAATCTCCAAGTGACCTCAGAGGAACTTATCTTCAAAGTAAGATTCCCAGCAGGTAAAAAACCTTTAAGCAAAGGGCCAGCATTTGGCCTGTAGGCACTTCTTGGGGATCACTCTTCACTGAGATCAAATAATTTTGTTGTTGGCCACTTCTTTTTCCGGGTTTTTTTACTCCCATTCAGTTTCTGCCTTCTAACACACTTCTGGGAGTTGCTGTTCTCTCTTCTTGCAAAGAGAACAACAGAAATGGTGATTTAATCAGTATTACCACCTCACTGAGAACAGGAGACCTTTCTCAAGCTCAGTTTGAACTCATCTCATCAGAGCAACCAGAGCAGATTCTCATCGTTCAGTTGCTAAATAGGAGTCAAGAGCCATGTACCAAACCTTCCTTGGTTATTGGTTGGACTCGATGATCTCTGAGGTCCCTTCCAATCCAGCCAATTCTATGATTCTATGATTGCAAATATCTTTGTGAAATGAAGCAAGCCAGACCCTGCAAAGCTAAGGAAAATATAATTTCCACAATAATTTTACTGCAGCAAGTATAAAACCTGGGTACTGACAGAGTGAGAGCTGCTTGGAGTATCTGACACCTGGAAAATGGGAAATCATGTAATGGAAGGGAAACTGTTTAATGTTCTTCAATAATGAGATTTAATTTGTGGCATCCAGTTTTGTGACAGGAGTTCTGCTTATTTGGGGGTGGGAATTGGTATTCCAGGTGGGATGAGTTGGCCCTTGAAAGACATCAGGCTCATAAGACACCTGAGCTGTCAAACAGGGCTTAGAAAAGCTCCCACCTTCTGCACTGGGCTCCACTTCTGCTTGCAAGTTCATTCAGGAATAAAGTTCCATGGCAACCACATGTACACCTCAATAGAGAATTCCAGAAGGGGATGCAATCTGGATTGCAAATTGGTGCAAATGTGAATTTAAACCCAACCCATTTCTGCATTATCAATGACTTTTCCATGATTTTCCCATGTTCATAGAATCATAGAATCATAGAATTCGCTGGGTTGGAAGGGACCTCAGAGATCATCGAGTCCAACCCTTGAACCACCGTTGCGGTTGCTAGACCATGGCACTCAGTGCCACATCCAGTCTCTTTTGAAATATCTCCAGGGATGGAGAATCCACCCCTTCCCTGGGCAGCCCATTCCAATGCCTGATCACCCTCTCCAGAAAGAAATTCTTTCCAATCTCCAACCTAAACCTCCCCTGGCACAACTTGAGACCATGGCCTCTTGTCTTGCTGAGAGTTGCCTGGGAAGAGACCAACCCCCCCCTGGCTCCAACCTCCTTTCAGGGAGTTGTAGAGAGTGATGAGGTCTCCCCTGAGCCGCCTCTTCTTTAGGCTGAACAGCCCCAGCTCCCTCAGCCTCTCCTCATAGGGTCTGTGCTCGAGTCCCTTCACCAGCCTGGTTGCCCTCCTTTGGACCTGCTCCAGGACCTCAATATCCTTCCTGAACTGGAGGGCCCAGAACTGGACACAGGACTCGAGGTGTGGATCAATGTTAAAGCCATTGATCAGTTCTCTTCCATTACACAGTGGTGTGGATTCCATCACCCTGACCTTCCACCTCTGCTAAAGAGAATTTGCCAGGTTTGGCTGGCAGAAAGAACATCTCCTCTATGGGGGACAGATCTCTCCTTCTGCTCCTGAAGTGATATTTCCATGCCAGTAAGAGCTTTTTTCCTTGGGAAACCCTACCTGTACTCAAGGATGCTCTCCAAAAGTAGAGGAATACCCCCAATGATGTGCAAAAAGAGAATCATCTGGATAAATATAGCCCTGTATGGTATGGACAGTCACCCAGAGAGGTCTCCTAAAAGTCAGTGAAGGGAATCAGGCACTTCCCAAGAGTGTTTCTCCTACATGTGGATACGTGTGCTGGGTATCTCCACTCCTGTGGAGTGCAGTTCATGGAAATCAGGTCAAAAAGGAGCCTAGTGACTAGGCTGAGCCTAAAATGAGTGCCTATATTTGGCTAGCACATTCCCAAACTCCACAGATTATTGGCAAGTTCTCCACTCAAAGGATGGGACATGCAGAAAAACCAAAATGGAGTTATCTATGATACTATTCAGCTGCCTGGACAGGTGCTTAATGCCAGGTAGGATGCCCTGGAATACCTGGAACAGCCAGAAAGAGCTGGGAAATAAGACACAGGAGCAGATCCTGGAGGCTGGATGCTAAGATCTGAAATAACATATTTAGTGAGATCAATCCTTTAAAGCTGTGTGTCTTAATCCAAAAGTGAATCCCATGCTGGATATCTGCATTCAGATGGATGAACCATATCCTAAAAGTGCTTGGCATCATCTCTAAGATCTTCACTGATCAGCTCTCAGATGGAGAAACCTAAATTATGGATAACTAAGGTCAAATTGGATGAACCTCACCCCCACATGGAGCTCATCACTGATGAGGTGCTGGCCCCCATGACCTTTTCCATGGGTATGGAAACTCTGCCATTTGGCTTGTCCAGATGTGCTTACCCTCCCTGAAAATGGATGTAGAAGGTACATCTGAGAAGAAAACATAACATTTGTGGAGTGACTTCCCCTTTAAAATCTTTCCATTGATCCATTTAGTTGCTAAACTGACAGTGAGCAAGAGGGACAGCAGCCTTTTATTTCCACTATATATCAAATTAAACATTTTGAATGCATAAGGAAAAAAAAAACTAACCACAATACAACTCTTCAGTTCGACCACTAAGCATATGGCCTCCCTTTAAACATCTACAGAGATGTAGAGATAATATACATTTTAGTTTGTGGCTTCCCAGTTTTTCATTTCATACTCACCCCCTAAGAAATAATCGTTTGAGTGTGTATTTTTGTTAGTGCAAGAACAGACAATTTTAAGAAAATGTTAGGTAGCCAAAACCTGAATTTTCCAGCTGAAGACCTTTTAAACAAGAGGATTTCAACCCCTTCTTCTGCACACAATATTTGGGACTCTTCCTTCAGCCTGTAGTCCTCTAAAATAAATTACATTCTTTAAATTTATTTAAAAAAAATAAAGAATTAGTAAATCTGTGGGAAAGGGTAGTGAAGAAGCAAAGTGCTCATCACTGGTGACTCCAGTAATCCCAGAGTAATTCTTCATTCTCTTTGAAGCCAGAGTTATTTTTTTCCTCTCAAGTTCAACAGGAAGAGGCCAAGGACTCATCCTTGAGTGTGATAAACTCTGCTGATAAAACCCATAAAATATATTTATATTTTCCTGGCTTTTTTCTGTTTAGACAGGTTTAGGCTTACTCATGAGATTTCTTCCCATACTAACTGGGATTACAGTATCAAGCCCTTTTCTTGGTTTTTTTGCTCCTAAAACCAGTGTTTGGATGTTGTAACGGGGAAGATGGGGTCTGGAGGAGGCAAATGTGAATTTTCTAGGTGTGCAGCAGATTTCTCAGGTGACTGCAGACAAATCACTTGGAGGATTTCTTGGGTAGTGAAGCACACACTTCAGAAACCACTATCAAGAAAAATCTGCCATGTGGTTTTACCACTAATGTTAAAGGGTGAACTTGAATTTTTAATGTAGGAGATGTATTTATGCAGAATATACACCGCCTGTATATTAGTCCATATTTCATAGAGTATTTTTGACAGGAAATTAAAACCAAATGCCAGTAAAGATCCTTGAAGACATATCCCTCCACCTGAAAGTCTTGTTCTTTTTTGTGTATTTGCCTTCACCTCAGTTCTTTTTTCAGCTCTCTGGGCAAAGAAGATACCTATGGAGGAGCTTCACATATTCACTCCATTATCCAGAGGCAGATCCCCAAAAGATCTCAAATACATAAACCAGGAGTAGGATATTTAGGCAGAGGAGGTATGAGGAGATGCAGAAGAACCTAAGAAAGGTATGGAGGTGCCACGGAGTGGATTGGTGTCAAAAAAGCTTCAAGAATTTATGTCTTGGAAAGTTTCCATTGAAATATTAAAATGGGAAGAGGGCACCACCATTCTCATTGGAAAATTCTCAGCACATTTCTCCTTGGAAAATATCCAGGTGCTTCTCTGGGGTTTGGGACTGTAGTCCCAAACAGGAATAGTACTGGGGGTAAAAGTCTTCTGCAGCGTTATTCCTCTTTGAATTCCTGAAGCTATCCTGAGATCCTCTTGCAAAAAACATCAGGATGTCAACCTTCCCTAAAGCTCTGTTTATTTACCACGGGGTTGTAGGGACATGTCCTGCAGTGGGGAGGTCAGGGATAACTCCATGCTCACCAGGGCAGAAGTTTTCCCTTCCCTGCATCTGTCTATCCTCATACCAGGAATACATTTGTCCCTTTGCTGAATGTATGGGAGGCATCAGGGAAATCTTCTCCCCTCTGTCCATGCAACAGAGAACATGGTCTGACAAGGCCTTATGGAAAAGAGAAAGCTCCAGGGAGACCTTAGAGCACCTTCCAGTGTCTGAAGGGGCTACAGGAAATCTGGGCAGGGACTTTTTACAAGGGCACAGAGTGGTAGGACAAGATGGGAACAGTCTCAAGCTGAAAGAGAGGAGATTTAGATTAAGAATTAGAAAGAAAATCTTCTGTATGGGGGTGGTGAGATACTGGCACAGATTGCCCAGAGAAGCTGTGGATGCCAAATCTCCAGGACCAGGGTGGATGGGACTTGGAGCAATCTGGTCTGGTGGGAGGTTTCCCTACCCATAGGTTGGAACTGGATGAGCTTAAGGACCCTTTCAACCCAAACCATTCTATGATTCTATACACAGGTAAACCCTTACCCCCTCTTCACCCACCTTCTCACGCACTGTAACAGTGGTTATCAGCTGGATGCAAGCCCATGGACATTGCTAAGGAATTCCCACTGCTGCAGCCACACAACCCTGCATCCTCCTTCAGCTGTGCCACATAGTCCTGGGGTTGACTCCTATCACTGACCCTCATTTGCATTAAAAAAAAATTGTTTGAATAAAATAATAGGAGGCAGGAGACCTACAGCTCTTCCTGGTCATGCTGGAGCCATGTGAAATAGTGCTCTTAGGTAAAGCTCTGGCAGGTGAAACTCAACCTAATGAAGAGCTTTGAGCCTGTTCTGTCAGATTGTAGGGACAGTTCAGAGCTTGATGGAAAGGGAGGTTGGAGTAGCACATGGAGTTGGGACAGACTTCCCAAAATATACCAAAAGCCAGTGCATTCAGGATGATTACCAGACCTTGGGGCCATTGCAATCCTCTCCTTCAGCTTCCTGCAGCTGGTGGGTGAGCAGCAGTCACAGGGCTCCTGGCCCAGTGACAAAAGAGACAGGCAGACAGGTGAAGATTTCCAGTATTCATCCCACACCAGGATATTCCTCCCATCTTCTTGCAGTGACCACAGGGGAGGGTTTCTGAGCTGATGAAATCACTTCCATGGTCTGTGCAGCGTAAGAAGCACTTCACACTTCTCTGGTTCTTATTACTTGGCAGCTGTTGGTATTCAATTTCATTCAGCATCCTTTTCCTCTTCATTAACTAGAATTTCTCAAAATCCCCTCCAAGCCTGACTTTATGATGTCAGTTTCCTTCATCCTCCTTCCTTCCTTGACCAACATCTCTCAGAACCTCTGAATTCTGCTAAAGAGCACAGGACCCATTAGAGGACTGCAAGGAACACCCACAAAATGTATTATCAATCATGGTCATGCAATTGTTTTTGCTTCTTACCTCTACATCAGTCTTGACCTATGATCTTCACCCTTTCCATTGTCATTACTTGGTCCAATAAAGTCTCTCCTTTTCTGCTCAGGACCTGTTCAGGATCTCCTGAAAGTCAAGAAAAAATTTATTACCTAGTTCTCTTCCATGTGCTTTCATTGACACATTAAAATCATAGAATCATAGAATTGGCTGGGTTGGAAGGGACCTCAGAGATCATCAAGTCCAACCCTTGAACCACTGTTGCGGTTGCTAGACCATGGCACTGAGTGCCACATCCAGTCTCTTTTGAAATATCTCCAGGGACAGAGAATCCACCCCTTCCCTGGGCAGCCCATTCCAATGCCTGATCACCCTCTCCAGAAAGAAATTCTTTCTAATATCTAACCTAAGCTTCCCCTGGCACAACTTAAGACCATGCCTTCTTGTCTTGTGGAAAGTCATCTGGCAAAAGAGACCAACCCCCACCTGGCTACAACCTCCTTTCAGGGAGTTGCAGAGAGTGATGAGGTCTCCCCGGAGCTGCCTCTTCTTTAGACTGAACAGCCCCAGCTCCCTCAGCCTCTCCTCATAGGGTTTGTGCTCGAGTCCCTTCACCAGCTTGGTTGCCCTCCTTTGGACCTGCTCCAGGACCTCGATATCCTTCCTGAGCTGAGGGGCCCAGAACTGGACACAGGACTCAAGCTGTGGCCTCACCAGAGCTGAGTCCAGGGGCAGAATCACTTCCTTGGACCTGCTGGCCACGCTGTTCTTGAGCCAGCCCAGGATGCCATTGGCCTTCTTGGCCACCTGGGCACACTGCTGGCTCATGTTCAGCTTCCTGTCAATCCAGACTCCCAGGTCCCTTTCTGCCTGGCTGCTCTCCAACCACTCTGTCCCCATCATGTAGTGCTGCATGAGGTTGTTGTGGCCAAAGTGCAGGACCCAGCACTTGGCCGTGTTGAGCTTCAGATCACTTTATTCCAAGGAATTAAACCCCACTTTTGCCACTATTTCTTCTCAATTCAAGCTCTTCAGGAGTAAAACTACACAGAATCATATAACAGAATAGAGTCATAGAATGGTTTGCGTTGTGTAGCAGGACAAGCCATTCTTGTTCCAGAGGCTCAACAAGCTGCTGGCCTCTCCATGCCTCACACCAGAGTGAACTGAGCTCCCTTCTGTGGGTGTGTGTCCCACCTTTATTGGCCCCCTGGTCTTGCTCATGCCCAATAGGGGCCTGTCCTAATCAGGCACAGGTGGACTCACACCCACTCTTTGGCAACTCAAGGCACCTGGTTGACAATGTCTCTCTACAGTGTTGGAAGGGGCTTCTAAAGATCCAACACCCCTGCTGTGAGCAGGGACACCTTCATTTAGATGAAGTTGCTCAGCACAGGCTGCAGGCACAGTTGAAAAATCTGAACAACAGACCCAGAAGTAAGTACACTCATTTTCACAATGCTAAATGTCTGAAACATTTTTCATTAACATAGCAAAGACCATCAGGGAAAGCTGATACAGGGCCAAGAGCCAAAGCTGAAATATTTGATATTTCCATAGGCCTGTTGTTGAAATGAAAACCACAATAGGATGCATAAAATTCCAGTTGGTCTTGAGCAAAACGTGTTTATTAGTGCTGAAACTTTTTTTGCTATGGTTAGAGCAAGCTGCAAATGTTCTGCAGTTTTTGAATGGAAAAGGGTTTGTTTTCCTAACAGCTTTGCTTGACAGACAGCTCAGCTGCCCATCTGCTGGGTACCTCAGTTACCAATCCCAGCCTCTCACTGCAAAGCAATCCTGGAGGCAGACATCTGCCATCCAATCTCTGAATCCAATTCTCTTTTTCCTTTCCTTTCCTTTCCTTTCCTTTCCTTTCCTTTCCTTTCCTTTCCTTTCCTTTCCTTTCCTTTCCTTTCCTTTCCTTTCCTTTCCTTTCCTTTCCTTTCCTTTCCTTTCCTTTCCTTTCCTTTCCTTTCCTTTCCTTTCCCTTCCTTCCTTCCCTTCCCTTCCCTTCCCTTCCCTTCCCTTCCCTTCCCTTCCCTTCCCTTCCCTTTCCTTTTTGGTTGGTTGGTTTGGTTTGGTTTGGTTTGGTTTGGTTCGGGGGGGTTGTTTTGGTTTTTTTTTCTTGTTTTTTTGCTCAAAAGCTGGAACCAAACCAACATTTCCCAACACCAAAGTCCTGCAGGAAACCAGCTGACCTTTCTCCATGCTAGCTGGAAAACTCTGAGCAGGAAAAGAAGGCAGCAAACAAACTCTGCATGGCTGAAGCTCCCTTCTGGAGGTCTGTGCTCACCAGGAGCAGTGCACCATCCAAATGCAGAATAACAGAGAATAATATCTGATGGCAGATGTATCCTGCAATTAATTGCTTTAAGAACCTTCATTTATTGAATATTTCTTCTGGTGCAGTACCAGAGGGTTTTAACCACATATGGAAGCCTGGTGGTGTAGAATTTCCCCTCTGCACGTGAGCTTTGCTCTTGTAAATTATTGCTTTAAAGGGCAAACCTGAAACTTGTTCATCTGAACACTTCTGGTTTTAAAGGAAATTCAGGCTTGGCTCTGGGCTTGCATTTTGTGACTCGGGGCTGTTTGCAACAAGAAAGCATCACAGGAGCAGAGCCTTCTTTGCCAATCTTTGTTTTGAGCTGCCTGTAAAATCTTGGCACCGCGTCCTGAGAGCAGAGTGTGGAAATAAAGCTTTTGTTTAACCTACTTGTGTGGGCTCCCTGTGGAGGGGATTGTCTGCCCGGGCCAAGTCTGTAACTCTAGCTCCCCAAACACCATCATCACAGAAAGCACCAGAGGGAATAAGCTCAGCTGGTTATCCAAATAAAGTGCCAAAGTTTATTAATGGAGAGATGTCAGCGAGGTTGCTCTGGTTGACTGCATCTGTCAGGACTGCAACAGAGTCAGGAGGGGAGGGAAATATGACCCAATATTCCTGGTGGGTCCAAGCCTCAGATCCAAAGTGTAGGATCAGGCAGTGAATGCTGCTTCTGGGGCTATGGAGAGGAGGGATCAGCTTGAAAACTTTTCTTTTCTACACTTATTGCTGTAGCTTTGTCCTGGTCCAATTGAGAAGGGTGCAGACTGCCCAACATTGGTGTGTGTGGAAGAGGAGAGGAGATATAAGACCAGGTGAAGTTAGAAGATGTTAATTTAGGTGGAATGAACCTGCATTCATTGTGTGTTCAGACAGTGGTATCCACAAGTGCCCAGCCAGCATAAAGTGGAGAGGTGGAAAGAAACTGAGTGAAAAAGTCCCTAGCTGGGAACTCTTTAAGCTGTGGTGGGACAATAGGTTTGACATCCTCAGAGGTTTCTGGCAAATCATTCCTCCATATCTGGAACATGATATTAAGGACCATCCAGTTCCAATCTCCATGCCATGGGCAGGGACACCTCCCACAGCCCAGGTTGCTCCAAGCCCCATCCAACCTGGCCTTGAACACTTCATGAACTCATCATCTCCTCCAGACTTTCAGCTCAGGGCTGTAGCTTTGTCCTGGTGGCTGAGCAGTTGAGAAGGGTGCAGACTGCCCAACATTGGTGTGTGTGGAAGAGGAGAGGAGATATAAGACCAGGTGAGGTTAGAAGATCTTCATTTAGATGGAATCAACCTGCATTCATTGTGTGTTCAGGCACCGGTATCCACAAGTGCCCAGCCAGCAGAAAATGGAGAGGTGGAAAGAAACTGAGTGAAAAAATCTCCGAGTGAAAAAACTGAGTGAAAAGCTGGGGATTCCTTTAGCTGTGGTGGGACAATAGGTTTGACATCCTCAGAGGTCTCTGGCAAATCATTCCTCCATATCTGGAACACGAGGAGCACTGAAAGAAAACCACCTTGCATGAGACTTCTGTGGCCTGAGAGAAGGAAAAGCAGAAATGGACACTCCTCAGAAAGCAATGGTGACACCTGTGGGATTATATGTGACATGTCTGGCACCCTTTCCTGGCTCTGGAGCCAGCTAATAAACAACCTTCTCCTCCCAAACACCCAAACTACAAGGTGGGAATATCTCTGGCCCCAGACACCACCTGAGGATGCTTGGTGTGATGCTTTCTGACTTAGGGACCACCAGTTCAGCTGTTAGAACCAGCACCCAGGAACTGGTCCCTGGGTCAGACGGAGCTACCACAAGATAGGAAGGAAGACAGGTGACAATCACTGGATCTTGTGCTATAAATGATGGGTTTGGACTTTCTGGATACCATCTCCATGTTGTCTAAGGCTCCCAGGGACAGGATGTGCTCATCCCTGGGCATGTCTTTGATACATAGTCCTAGGAAAATGTGAAATTGGGATAATAAGGGCTTGCAAAACTAAAGGATTGAAGGGGGTTCTCCCAAAGAGAAAATACTACAGTGTCATTTGCAAATGCTGAGTGGTGAAGGAAGGTATTGAGACTAGAAGTTTCTCTGGTTCTCTTCCCTCTAGACACAAACTCCATCAACATGAACACAGCCTGAGATCCACCTTTTCTGCCCTTCTCACTGTAATAGGTGATTCCAAAGAGGAAAGGCTAGGAACATCAAGTGTAGGCAATATGTTGTATTTGTACTAGATTTTATATATTTTACCTTCTATTTTTTATTTTTTAAGTCCTGAGAGATGCAATGATAAACACACATCCTCACCACGTCGTGCCCAGGTGCTGGATGCATTTGTGGAGAGCTGCATGGTAAAAATCCCTCTGCTCTTTGCAGCTAGGAGGCAAAAAGAGTGGAAACACAATATTGAGGCCTTACTGAACTGAAAATAAACCCCACTAAGAGGCTGAAGGAATATACCATAAAACAATAGACTGACAGAATGGGTTGGAAGGAACATTAAGTACCATCCAGTTCCAATCTCCATGCCATGGGCAGGGACACCTCCCACTGGACCAGGTTGTTCCAAGCCCCATCCAACCTGGCTTTGAACACTTCTGGAACTCATCATCTCCTCCAAACTTTCAGCTCAGGGCCACCTTTCCCTCTGTGACCTCCTGCTAACCCAGGCTGCCACTGTGTAGGGAAAACACATCCACTCTGTGGCAGTAATTTTTGTGCTGTCTTGTATTTGCTGTGTATTTGAACTGGAAAAACCTTTTGCTCTTGATTTTGTGCAGCTCACCCAGTTTCAGCCCCATCTATTTATAGAGAGGGAAAGGACATATGAAGAGTTCACTGGTCTCTCCAACCTGGAACAAATATTAAACTCTCCTTTTATTATTTTCATGCTGAATTACTTTACCTGAACTAAACGTCAACACAATCACAGTAAGGTCAAAAAATTTCAGCATTAAAAAGAGCAGCTATAGTCAAGGACAATAATTAACTACTACTCATATCTTCAATGGGTTCAGGGTGAAATTCAGACAAAAGCATATTCTGCCCTATAAGTCAATGCATATGCTTCTATATGTCCATACACATATATGTACATATGTAAAGAACTACATATGCATATATCATACAAATATGCATACATATCATCATATACATCATACATATGCATAATCAGCAGCCATTCACCACCAGAGGGCAGGCAAAGGACACATAAATCAGTTTTCCTAAATGTTCCCTGCACATGCCCATGAGTTAGTTGCTCAGTGGCAAGAAAGATATTGCCAGTGTTTTCTTTGACTGACTCCAGTGACTTTCTTCTCCCAGATCTCAGGTCTTGAAACACCCTCATGTTGCACAACGTGCTGGCTCTACTGACTTTTCATTGATGGGTGGAAGTTCTATGCCTCCACTTTTCTGTATAAAGGGGTATATAGGGTATAGAGTAAAAGGGTCTCTGCTGGGAGAGACAGTTTTTATCAAAGCTGAAAACAACAGATTTAAATCAATGATCTTGGTATGAACCAGTAAGAAATGGGAAGTCTCTCATAGTCCCAAGTTCTGGGAAAAGCTTATTTCATCCATTAAGATATGAGATGTGACAGGAGGAACGCGGATCCTCTGGATAGATTTGACAGCAGACTAAAGATAAGGAAGAATTTTTTTACAGTGAGGGTGGTGAGACACTGGTCCAGGTTGCCCAGAGAGGTGGTAGATGCCTCATCCCTAGAAATATTCCATGTCAGGTCAGGCAGAGCTCTAAGCAACAAGATTTAGTTGAAGATGTCCCTGCTCATGGAAGGGGTGATGGACTAGATGAGTTTTAGAGGTTCCTTCCAACCAAAACCATGCCATGATTCTGTGATAGGTACAATGAGAAAAGCAAAGCTTCTCTTTTTCTCACTCAGGCTTTGGAGGTGATAAAAGCACAGGAGTCACAGAATCACAGAATGTTCAGGTTGGAAGAGACCTCCAAGATCATCCAGTTTAACCTTGACCAACACCATAATCTACCTACTAAACCATGTCCTTAAGGACCAGGTCCAAACATCTTTTAAATGCCTCAAGTCTTGACATCAGAAAGCAAATAATAAGTATCATCCTCCTCCAAAAAGGAAATGCTAATGATATGGCAGAGGCAGACCTTCTACATATGATGGGTTATGAGATCTTTAAGGATCATTACCTAAAACCCAGAGACTTTGACCTGAGGAGGAGAAAGGATGCATGCTCTAACCCCATAAGCTGCATCCCAACTTGCTAAAAAAAAATCTATGTATTTGTGCATGAGGAAATGCTTTAGAAGTGTACAGACACTCCCTGGGGGGCAAGAATCCTGCTCAGGGCTTTTCTCAGTGAGGTAAAAGATGTCAGACCCTCGAAGCAAGAACAGAACAGTAGAATCACTTATAATATTTGTAACCCATCCAGAAACAGCATTCCCAAGGGGCTTCTTCCAAGGAAATCTGGAAAGTCTTTGAAGTGATTGATATCTCCAACCTAGTCAGGAAAGCTGGGATTTCTACCAGCAGGAGTTATACCCACAACCAGCAACAAATCCAGTTTCCAGTTCCCTGTTTCCTGATTGTGAGAGGGACTCATTTCCTTTAATTTTGAATTTGTGTGGGCATTACTCACTCACCACTCCCTCTGTGCTCACAGGAGAAAGTAGGAGCTCCTTGAAGGTGACTCATCTGCTAAAGAAGGAGATGAATCATGGGCAAAAAGGGTTTCCATTTCCCTCCATGAGCTGTGAAGGATATCAAGATCAGGGGTTCATTTGACTGAAGCCGACTCTGCAGATGTCTGTGTTTGATCAGAGATAACATTTTTACCCATGACACCATTCTGGGGTTACAGATTTGATAAGAAAAAGGAGACCAGGGATTTATTAAGGTCTTCAGTGCTATTGCTGGAGCTTCTTCTATCTGTGGTTGACACGGAGCTGATGATCCTTGTTAGTTATAGGTGCTTCCATGTTACCTGTATTTCACCATTCCAGAGCAGCAAACTTCCTGGTGGAAATGAAACCTATCCAATGACTCCAAAGTTTTTTTCTGAGTGCAACCCACTCAGAAAATCTAGATGCTCAGCATCAAATTAAATTATCAGTGTTAAAAAAAATCACAGAGTCACAGAATGTCAGGGGTTGGAAGGGACCTCTGAAGATCACTGAGCCCAACTCCCCTGCCAGAGTAGGACTAAAAGTAGGGCGGGCCACTCAGAAGAGTGACCAAAGAGACTTCTTAGGAGGATTTGAAAGGCATCATATCCTTCAAGTTGATTCTCCACATTTTCCTCTTCCCACTTAAATAACTCTTATGTTCCCCCATGTCTCCCAATGTACCTCCTGCTTCATTCTTTGGTCCAGACAGGTTGTTATGTGGTTCAGGTACCTTTCTCCTCCAGGATTATGTTCCTTCCACATGGAGCACTGTACTGAAGGAGAAAGGTAACTAAGGCATCTTCTAAGAACTCCTCTGGACATCATGTCCTGTGGCAACACTGAGGAGCATGCACAGGGATGAGGCCAGGGTTTCCATGTTTTCCTTCATGCAAATAAATCAGAAATCCCAAAGTCATCATTGAGGGTGTGAGTTAAACTATTCAAGAAAAGCCAATACTCTGCACAGGAAGTAAAGACATCTTGGAAATAACCCAGAATCCAGCTGTGGGCTATGAAAAAAATGCTTTCAAGAAGTGATGACGTAACGTTGGATCAAGGGGCTATGGGAAGGACCAAAGGGTTTAAGAAACATGACAAAAATAGAGCATTTCTAACTCCTTTCTTCTCTCCCTAGGATTATAGTCTCCCTAGGACTATAATTGCAACTTTTTTTTTTCTTTTCTTTCAATGTTTGCATAGAAAATCAGCATGGAAGGAGCAAAAGCCAGAGCAGATCACACTCTCAACCAACCCTTTGCCACAGGAGCTGCAAATTACCTGTGTCATGATTAGTTTCAAGGCCTTGCAAATATAATGCCAGTAACCCCAGCAGTCCAGCTTCCCTGCAGTAAGGCATGATAATGAGGTGGAAAGAGAAGGGACAAGAAAAGGGGAAAATTGATTATTTCTGTAGTGGTTGGTAACTCCAAGTCATTTTCACAAGGTCTGAGTCAATAGCAGAGATTAAAAAAACTGAGGTAGATTCCAGCTTTCCTCTTCATTCTGCACTGCAAAGAAAACTAAAAGAAGGAAGAAGAGGGGATGATATTTCACATTTTTAATGGAACAGAGGATATAAAGAGACAAATATGACCTTGAACCCCCTTAACACAGACTGCAGAGCAAACTGTTCTGCAGCTTGTTTGGCAGCACCTGCTTCCCAGATCCTCCTGCTATTGCACTGTCAGGCAGAGGTATGAGAAGTATTTGCAAGAGAAACCACATCAGTCTTGTCTGGTTTGCCATTTCAAGATAAACCAGATTTGTCACAGAGAGCACAATTTCCTGAACCTGTTGATAAAGCTTGGGATGTTTCAAGCACAGGCTACAAGACATCTCTGGAGATAGAGGGGATGGGGGAGGGCAGGCAAAGCCCAGAGATGCCTGAAAAATCTAGGTTGGATGTAGTCTTACCTCCAGCCATCAGAGCTGGCAGGGCAAGTGCAAGGCAGAAGATCTCTGCCTTTATTGCCACCTTCTCAAGATGTTCAGCTGGCAACTTCTTCTGCAAGCCACACCTCAAAGTCTCACTGGGCAATAGTGTATGTTTTGGTCTCTCACATTCCAAACACAAGTTCTACTTGATCTGTTTCTTCCCCCCTCAAAAAAAAAAAAAAAAAAAAAAAAAAAAAAAATTAAGTAACTCTCTGCAGCTCCACTTTCTCTTGCCCATATGTTCTCCCAGTTCTTTTTCTCTTATTGTCTCCCTATTCCATGTCCTAGCAATCCCTCCATCATTTCCTCCCCAACTGTATTTGTGTTATCTTAGAGAAACACAGAATCACAGAACCACTGAAGTTGGAAGGGACCTTCAAAAATCATCTAGTCCAACCCCCCTGCAGTGAGCAGGGACATCTCCAACTCAAATCAGGTTGCTCCATCCAGACTGACATGGAAAGTTTCCAGGCATGAGACGTGTACCATGTCTCTGGGTGACCTGGGCCAGTGCTTCACTGTGTAAAACTCGGTGTAAAACTTCCTTGAATGTAGTGGGAATCTCCCTCTCTTAGTTTGAAACCATCGCCCCTTTCCCTACTGCTACAGACCCTACCAAAAGGTTTCTCTTCATCTTTCTTATAAGTCCCCTTTGAGAAATGAAAGGCTGTTCTAAGGTCTCCCCAGAGCCTTTTACAGGCTGAACAACCCCAGAACTCTCAGCCTGTCCTCACAGCAGAGCTTTTCCATCCCTCTGATCATTTTTGTGGCCTCTTCTGGACTGGCTTCAAGTATTCCACATCTTTCCTGTACTGAGGACCCCAGAACTGGACCCAGCACTGCAGGAGGGCTCTCAGCAGATTGAAGTAGAGGAGGAGAATGCCATTCCTTACCATCACTCATTGCCAGCTGTCACCCAGCTTATTATCCATCAGTACTCCCAAGTCCTTCTCTTCAGGGCTGCTCTCAATCCCTTCATCTCCCAGACTGTATGGATATTTTAGGTTGGATATTAGAAAGAATTTCTTTACCGAAAGGGTGATCAGGCATTGGAATGGGCTGCCCAGGGAAGGGGTGGATTCTCCGTGTCTGGAGATATTTCAAAAGAGACTGGATGTGGCACTCAGTGCCATGGTCTAGTAACTGCAACTGTAGTGTCTGTAGTGCAACTGTCCCTTCCACCCCAGTCGATTCTATGATTCTGTGATTCTATGATACTGTCAGGTGCCCCAACCCATGTGCAAGATCCTGCACTTGGCCATGGTGAATCTCATGAAGTTCACATGGGCCCACTTCTCGACCTCAGATGGTCCAGGTCCATCTGAATGACATCTCACCCCTTGGCTGCACCACTCATCTTGGTGTCATCTTCAAACTTGCTGATAATGCCCTCAATCCCACTGCCTATGTCATTGATGAAGATATTAAAGAGTGCTGGTCCCAGTACAGACCCCTGAGGGATACCAGTTGTCACCAGTCTCTATCTGGGCATTGAACTCTTGGTCACTACCCTCTGGAGGCATCCATCAGATCAATTCCTCACCCACTGACCAGTCCACCCATTAAATCCTCTCTCTCCAATTGAGAGAGAAGGATGCTGTGGGAGACCATGTTGAAGGTCTGTCAGAAGTCCAGACTAATGATATGCACAGCTCTTTAGGTCTTCTGTTGTGTCTCAGTCTTCAGAAGACCTGTGTCATCAAAGTCACCTCAACTAAATCTTGCAGCTCATGCTGGAAGTTTCAGCAACATCTGCCACTCCAAGTGATGTCCAACACCCCCCAAGCACCCCAGGAAAGTTCTGAGCACCATTTTCTGCATTTCCCCCTCTCATTTAGTTTCCTAGCACCACTTTCCTAAGCATCAAGCAGTGCCTGGGGACACCCAAATGACAAGATGAGCCAGGATATGCCCATCCTACAAATCACTACACTGTAGTGTGGACACAGATAATCCCTTTGCATCTTGTCACACCTGGGTTGGTGGGTGAGTGTGGAGTGTTCCTGGGGAATCAGACGTGTTTGGTTTTTTTTTACCTTGCTTTATGGATGAATTTCACACCTACTGGGGTTACTGGTAGATGGTTTGGAGCTGTCATCATTTTACAACAGCAATGTCTTCATGGACCAAGGCTAAGGATGGTTATGGTTAGTACCAGAGGGGACTAAGCCAGGCCTACTCCAGTGCAGCATCTTCTTCCAGGACAAAAAATGTCACAGAATTGTGGGCACAACTTCCTCCCAACATCCTCACCACCAGTGTCAGCACCAGGGCAACCCAAAATCCCAACATGTAAATCAGGTAAAGCAGCATCAGGTTCCCAGTGACAAACTTCCCTGAACAGCAGCAGGAACAGAAAACAAGTGTTCCTCCTGCATTTCTTGTAAAAGAGCAGTCTATAATCAGAGCTGGAGGAAATGAAGCATAAATATCAAACTGTTTAGTCTGGGGAAATATCATTTATAATTAGAGATGGGCATCCTGTTGACATGATGCAACCTATTTGAAGTGTGAGGTGAGCACATGGTCAAATCCTTATCTTTGGCAACTGATTAAAACCTGTCAGTTCATCTCTAACTGGCTGGTTTCTTTTCTTTTTCTTAATTTTTTTCTTTTTTTTTAAAAGTATGATTTCTGAAAAGCAACTGACCTAACGTCAACTCAAGATAATGATGCTTATACTGGCAGGGCTGTCCTGGAGCATCTCAGGAGCTGGAAGTTTTGCTTTCTGTTTATTCTTGTCTCCACGCCAGCCCCACCAGCCAAGCCTGTTGGCCTCTCCCATGGAAGAGTGGGAATCTCATGAGACTTCAAGGGGTTGAGCCTCTGGGAGGATGTGGCTCAGGATTGACCTTGTGTGACCAGCAATGACCTGCTGTGGACCTTTTCCTGAAGCAGGATCTACCACTTACTTCATCCTGCTGACCTAGTGAGGAGGTGTGCAGGATTTGTGCATGGCAGGTACCAGCAGAAATCACTGCAGGTGATTGTAAGCAGTTTTGAAGGCATGATGCTACAAGTTTTCAGGGTGTGGTGTCCCTCCTGGAGTTCTCAGGTTCTTTCATGGGGTTTTCGTGGATGCTGTCAGATAACAGAGTTCCTCAGAGTCAAGCACACTGTGGGCTCTCTCAAGGGTGCCCTACCCTACCAAACCAGCTTGTTCCCTACAAGATGGGTGTACTTCTGGGGTTTTCTTCAGGGCCTGCACCAGTGCTGGCTTCTTCTGTTCCACTAAGACCTCCTGTGTGTCCTGGTTTGAGAGGACAAGGGTAGCAAAAAATCTGCCCGGGACACAGAGAATCCCAGAATCATTTGGGTTGGAAAGGAGCTCTGAGATCATCAAGTCCAACCCTTAATCCACTACCACTCTGGTTCCCAGCCCATGGCACTGAGTGCCACATCCAGTCTCTTCTTCAAAACCTCCAGGGATAGAGAATCCATCCCCTCCCTGGGCAGCCCATTCCAATGTCTGATCACCCTCTCTCTGTAAAGAATTTTTTCCAAATATCCAGTGTAACCCTCCCCTGGCTGAGCTTAAAACCCATGCCCTCTTATCTTAGTGGTAGCTACTGGGAGCAGAGCCTGACCCCCCCCTGGCTCCAACCTCCTTTCAGGGAGTTGTAGAGAGTGATGAGGTCTCCTCTGAGCCTCCTCTTCTCCAGTCTGAACAACCCCAGCTCCCTCAGCCCTTCCTCACAGGACTTGTGCTGGATCCCTTCACAGCCTCCTTGCTCTTCTCTGGACCTGCTCCAGCACCTCAATCTCCTTCCTGAACTCAGGGGCCCAGAAATGGACACCCCAGCCACCCCCAGCCACTGTCATCCTCTGGAAGTTGCAACAGGGAGGAAATGATGGATCAGGTGGCCCAAATGGACCATTCACAATATTCTTTCCTGGGGTGCCCAGGATAAAGTGACCCATCCTCAAACCAGGACACTGCACTACCCCAGATTTGCATCTTGTCTCCACATCATTCAAGGTTCTCTGAAAGAAAAGCAATGGTGAAACAATGACCTCGGGGCTGTGGAGAGACCTTTCAAAGATAGATCTCTGAGTGCTACATACCTGGATGGAGGCACCTTGCTCTAGAAAAGGTACAGGGCTGTGTGGACCAAGGCAGGGAGATACTTAGTGGGAGACATGTAACTAAAGAAGCATCAGCACTTGAGTGTCACGAGGAATGATCCATAGGTTGACCCAAGTCTTCTCTGTGGCCCACACACCAAAAATGGAGGAATATCAGTGGAGAAAGATCTGTGGGACTAATTCCTTCTTCCATACAAGTCTGAAATCTATTGCCAGGAGACTTCATATCATAGAATCACAGACTCACTTAGTGTGATAGGCCATTTTCCTATTGGATAACCATTCACCACTTGGAAAATACATTTGGATGCCTGTCTCTAAGCAGCAGGTCCTCAGATGTTCTCAGATGTCCTGCAGGCTTGGCTGCTGTGACATCAAGCTGGCCATGACATTGGCCTGACATGGTGATAGGAGGGGATACAACATGTCTTGGTGAACTCTCTTTGGGGGTCAGTCCTGACCAAATAAACCAGCGTGGACTTAGAGACAAGTTTCAGTGTGGGTAAGAGGTGTGCATCAACACCTCACTGTCGAGCTCATGCCAAACCAAACAGTGGTTCCCCAAGACTCTGGAGAGCTCATTTAGGCATCAAAAGGGTTGTCAGGGCCATCCAGATTTTAGACCACAAGTTTACTCCTTGGCACTGCCCTGTATTCTTGGGATCACCCATGTGTGGTGGAAAAGCTATTCTGAGGACATCAATAAGGTTGGGGCACTGCCATAGAGAAGCAATCTTCTCCCTAAGATCTACTTCTGTTGCCAAGGCAAGTCAATGAGTGATCTAATTGTTAAGACATTTGGACTTTAATTAATTTTTTAGGTGAGATTGGAGGGGGTTTGGAGCAACCAAGTCGAGTGGGAGGTGTCCCTGCCCATGGCAGGGGGTTGGAACTAGATGACCTTTAAAGTCCTTTCCAAACCAAACCATTCTGTGATTCTATGAATATCTGTATGCAGCCCTACACCTTTAATGAAAATATACCCATTTTCATTAAGTTTATTACCCTGGTCCCACACTTCCTGCACCAACATGTGCAAAATGCATTTGCTACGATATTTACTGAACCACATCTTCTCCAGATGTTTTCACCTTGAGTCTCCCTGTGTGCTGCAGATCTGAAGTAACTCTGACCCACAGGAGCTGCTGGGCTATGGGAAATCAACAGGAACCTGTTGAGGAGAAGCAAAGCCTGGGGGCTGGAAAGTGTTTAGAAGAATCCACAAAGCTTCTTGGCACATGGTGTGTAAAGACATGGCTTTTATCTGATTTTGATCTGCTGATCAAAATTAGTCAATAAAGTGGGACAGAACTGGTGCTGTGCAGGAGAAGGGAGTCAGCACCCTAGTTTTTTGGACACATTTATTCCCCATCATTGCACATCACAGTGCAAAGTGGAGAAAGCACCTGATGCTGAAGCCAAACATCTCCTCTAAGGGGCAGATCACCCAGTGGGGGTGCCCCCCATGAACCTGGGTGGGAAGGTAGGATGTTTGCAGTGGTCCCTGGTGACTTTGGGCTCTGCAAGTGGGGTGGCCCAGAAGAGGTTGGGTCCACGCTGGTGAAGCCAAGATTCAGGTCCTAATGTACCCAGCCAGGAGTTGGCAAAACCCTATCAGAGGTTTGTACTCCTGCAAACTGACACATGGAGCCAGTGGATACCTGCCCAGGCACTTTTCCTAAACAGAAGAAGATGACATGGACATCATACAAGTCTCACTCAGATTTACACAAGCTTCTGAAGTAAAAAGGAGTTTCACACCTAAAAAAAAAGAAATAAAGCTCTTTCCCACTGCCCTTTTTAAAAGGCATTTATGTTATTACCCATTCAAGCATTAAATTGAATTTATCCTTTTCCCCAAGGGTGCATTTGGCCATCCCACTGCAGTGCCACAGAGCCACACCTGGGACACCAAACATGATGTGCTTGTCCTATTCCTCCATGCACCCTTTCCTTACAGACCTCACCCTGCAAAGCTTGGAGTTTAGTGTTTGCAGCCATCTCCATCTTCCTCTGGTTTCCCCCTGCCCTTCTGAGCATTGCCCCCGAGAACCTTCAGGTTCATGTGGCTGACAGCATCCGTGGGACAAGGAAGGAGAATTTCAGAGGCAAGCACGTGGCCCCTGAAGCCTGGGGAGGGGATTTTTTGTGGTATTCACAGACTGTTTCATGTGTCAATACGAGAGGAGTGTAATTACCAGCTGAGAAGCTGCAGGAAATAAGCCAAGGTTGAATGAACGAAATGGAAAATAAAGAGAAGAGCAGAGGACACACACATTTTAAAACTATTACAGAGGTATGTATTCACGTGCTCGGGGGAGCCTGGGAATATATAAGAGCTCATGACTGCGAAGGAATGAATTCAAGGACCAGTCTATGGGGAGCATTTTTTTTCCCTGTGACTTCAAACTTCTCTCGGAGCTCGCAGAGTTTTAGTCAGCTGGCATGCAACAGAGGTACGACTTCCCCAAGGAAACTCTTCCTCAGCTTGTGCTGGAAAGGCTGCTGGGAGAGTCCGGGAGACAGAAGGCTGCTAGCAGAGGCGAAACCTCCTCCTCCTCCTCCTCTTCCTCCTCCTCCAGCCCCAGAGCAGGTACGTGGAGACGCGTGCGGAGCCGGGAGCCGGCTGGAAAGTTGAGCTTTGAGACGGGGGCTCCAGTGACTTAGAGCTGCAGCCTTTAAAAAATAACACAGATGAGGAAGGTACTGTATAAATAAAACAGGCTGTGTTTATGGCTAGGCTGAGGAACTGCTTAAACACCCTGTGTAGATGGCTCTCTCCACACAGCTGTATATTTAATCCATCAGGGGACTTGCATACAGCGAGTTAGATCCTTTACGTTAAGGAGGCACCGGTTAGTTTGGAACAATCCAGTTCTCATCTGCCTGCTTTGCTAGGATTCTCTCTGCTTACAGTAACAGAAGATGGGGAGATGGTTTGGTTTTGTTTGGTGTTTTTTTTCCTTTCTTCATAGGACTTTAGTCTATTTATGGTGTCACTGCATCACAGTGCTCTGAACCAGGAGTGCTGCAGAGCTCAGCACTGTGCGCTGGTGAAGCTCTCGGAGACTGAATCCTAATATAGCCTTGGGCAAATCCCACAGACCCCGGGTAGAACAGGCAAAATGCTGCTTATCTCATCTCTTACTATCAGTGCTGTCATTGAACTCTCCCTGCTGGAGCAGGAGGTGTGAGGTGGCAGGGTTATTTTGCTGCTCTTAAGATCCTGACAGCTTGAATGTCACCTTGGGGTGCGTGGTGACTTGCTGATAGTGCTTTGCTGCATCTGGGCTGATATCATGAGGAATGAACATTTAGGCAATAGTTGGAAGTGGGGAAGTTTAAGAAAATCCTACTTTGCCCAAAAGTCACAAATAATTCTCCAAAGCCAAACTCTGTTTTATTTTTTTATAAAAAGTACAAACATGTTTCCTTTAAATAGAAGACAGTCTGGCTTTCCACAACAGTGGAAGTTTGTTTGGTTTGTTTGGGTTTTTTTTTCTAAGATGTAATTATTTCAACCTTAAAATCATCTAACTCTTCTGAAATGTTGAAATACTTCTATTTTCAATGGCAAAACCTCACCATCATTCATCTGGTTTTGAAGCAGATGGTTACAGCTCAGTGGCTGTGTCAGTGCTTGGCCTTTTACTAATGCAATGATGGATGGATTCAAGGGGGGGGTATTGGTATCATGCAAGTCAAATCTATCAGAAATATTTTTCCTCACTTCATTTTATCTCCTGTTAGATCATAAATATTGAGTACACTCTTTCTCAAACACTGACTCCACTGTCAGCAAAAGAAAAATTGCTGAATTAAAAGGCAATTTTTCTCTCTTTCTGCTGCACTCAGATTAAAGCTGGTGAGAAAAGGTTCTGGTTTCGTTCCTGAATTTGAGTTTCTCCAGAAATTTTGTTCTCTGGCCAGAGCTTTACATGTTCAAATAGTTTAATCTTCAAATGACAGTTTACATCAGTTTTTATTGATGAAAGTGTTTTCATTTTCCCATCTACTGCTGTCCCTTTGTACAGCCCCTCTCTCAGAAATCTCTAGGCTGGTAGATTTCATGCATTGGACATTAATTTCTTTTTTCTCTCCTGGAGAAAAGAGTAGAAAAAAGGGTGAATAAAATAAGAGAACCATCTAAACTCTCTGTGTTTAATTCATTAGAAAGGGTAATTTTTGGAGGGGAAATGCTGTTGGCTGCACACCTGGTAGAGCTGCATGTGGACAGAGGACAGAGAGAGAGAAGGAAGGAAGGGAACAGGAGAAAATCCACATTTAAAGGAGATGTAGGAGTCTTTATTTTGTTGTGTGGACTTGACACCAGACAGCCAGAAGTCTGCATCTACCCATAAGAGACCACGCACAGTGCAGATGGCAAGGAATTAAATGGACCAGGAGAAGCAGCTCCTGGAGATGCTGCAGGGCCTCAGGAGATGGACCTGTACCTCTTTCTCAAAGGCTGTGGCTGAGGATGTCATGGGCTATTTCTTTTTTTTTTTTTTTTAATAGGATTAATATTAATGTTGCATCCAACTCCCTGGTGGGATGAATCACCAGGGAGCTATTCCAGTGGAAAGGGAGCAATACTTGTCCCACTCCTGCCCTTGGAGTTCAGATCCACTTTCTAAGGCAGGAGCTTGTTTGGTTTGCTTCTCTGGAGAGTTTGGTTCATGCAGCTTGACCCAGGACTCAACCCAAAAGCAGAGCCTTAGAAAGCAGCAGGGTTATGGATGGACAAACTCCAAAAGGTCTGGAGGTTCAAGACACATAATCATCAAGCCATGTTCTTGTTGATCTCAAACCCTTGGGAACCTGCAGCAAACTGGAGAGCCAGTGGCTGGGATTTGCTTTTTCTTCATGCTCTGGGCCGTGTTGGGAAGAGGGTTTAAAGGAAAGGAGAGGTTGGACAAAGTGCCCCCTGTCTTTGGGTGTCATGGGGTGAAATCCAACTGATGCTGGCAAACACTGAGCAGGCAGCAAGTGCTGAGGAGCCACAGGAAAGTCAGGGAGGGCCTGAATTCACAGGGTCACACATGCAAAGCCTTTGGCATCACTAGGAAGGGACAGCCCTTGCAAATTGTGTGCAGATGGGCAGAAGAGTTTGATTCTCCAATATGTATGATGGAGGTGACCTCATCTGTCCAGTGGGGACAACCCTTGCTCTGCAGATATGTCTACCAAGCACATAAGATGCTCATGTTCCAAAAAAACTCCAAGGTGTAAACTGCTGGGTAGCCCAAAACACAAAAATATTGACAATGGGAAGTCAGCCAAATGCTTCAGGGTCTTGGAAAATATTTGCTGTCAGATCCCCTTTAGGAAAGGGCAAAGATAGTAAAGACAGGGCTGATATTTCCTTCCCAGTGTGATTGGTGTCCTCTAAAGCTGTGGTTTTAATGAAGCAATGTCCTGAGCAGCAGAATCAGTGCGTGCCCTTCCCTCCTGCTTTGGAATTTGTTTCTGTCCAGGTTCTTCTTCACAGTTCAGCTGGCACAGCTGCTTGGCCACTCAGTAAAAGAGCCTGAGGAGCAGAGCTTTTTAAAAAGCACAACCAACAAAAACCTTGCTATTTTTTTCCCCTGCAAATCCAGACTTCCCACAGTGCTCTGGGCATCCAGGTGTGGAAAAATGGGAAGCTGCAGTCATCCAGGATGCTCATTATTCTTCATTACAAGCATGATAACGTGTATTCTATATCCAAATCAAATAAAAATATCCTCTCTAAAAAAAATTTTAAAGTATTTTTCTCATCTTGAAGACCTCAGATTTTTGAGGTTTTCTTTGTGAAACTGTCTGTGTGTTGCAAGTGTTATTGCACACTGCTGACGATGCAAACTCTACACCCAGAGCATCCCAAAAAGGCATTTAAATCTCTGGACACCACAGAGGTTCCCCAGCTTTGTCCTGATTTTCCTGCTCGTCCCAGAGGATTGCAAAAGGGGAGCTTGTGTCTAGGGGGTGTGACAAAGGCATCAAGTGAATAAAAGAGTTGCAGCCAGCTCTGACCAAGACACTATGATGGGACAGTGATGGGAGAAGGTGATCAAAAGTAATCTGATGATAGCCCAGGCAAGGTGAACTCTTCCAGGGTCGAGACAATCTCCACATCAGGTTTTTGTCCTGAGGACTAAATGTGGATTTTTCTGTCCATTACACCTATTCATGCCTCACCTGTCCATGTTTAAGGGTTAATTGCAAAGCAAACGAGGTGCTAAGAGCCCAGCTCTTTGCTTTTTTTTTTTATTTCAACCATGGGAAAAGTTCATTGAAACAGTTCAGGCTCCTGAAGTTAAGAGACAACAAAGGGGAAATCTATATAAAGGCAGGTTTTCCAAAAGCAGTTTTAACTAGCAAAAGAAAGCAAGGAAACCAGCAATTAGCCAGCTGCTCCAGCCCTAGAGGGCAGCACAAAATAATAAATAAAAAGCTGAAATCATCTTCTGCACCCCTTCTGCAAGGGGAATTTTTCCCAGCAGGTTTGGTAGGTTCAGCACTACGTACTCAGTGCCAAAAATCCAGCAGCTCATCCTTCTGCCCTTGTTCTCCCTAATTCCTGCCTCGTGCCATGAAAACCCATCAAGACTGATGCCTTGTGGCTGTCACCAAATCCCAGTCCCACCAGCAGACTCCTCTCATCTCTGATCAGTGGGACCACCAGCAAGAGAAAGAGTTCTTCCTTTCAGGACAGGTTTCCAGATTCTGGGCTTTTTTATATAAATCTCAAGCATGAATTTGAAACTTTAAGTCCTCAAGTGCTGTTTTCTTAATGATGCAGGGAATGCTTTAGGCACAGGCTGCAACTCATTGGGGGAATGTAACTCACAGACACAAAACCCTAAAGTAAACACTGATTTGCACCACGCACGCAGCTGAACAGTGGCATTGGCAACCAGAAGTCACTTCTTCCCCTGAGCAAACCCCTGGCCCCATCCTGAGAGTTTATTTGGCAAAAATCCCCCTTGTTTCCCAACCCCCCCTCCAAGCAAAGGCTTCAGGATGTCACACAGTAGCTGACTCCAGCCGGAGCACAGCGGTGGTTTGGACCCAGGCAGAGCCCGGAGAGGAGTTTGGAGAAAGAGAAGCAAGATAATTTAAAGCAGACACTGTCCCAAATGAGGTTTTTTTGCCTGAAAATGCCTTCGTTATGAAGTTACGGGGGTGCCTCTCGGAGCCTCGGAATGGGGGAAGGTGAAGCTGAAGTAAAAAATCTCATCGGTCCCAGGAGTGAGGTGGTTTGGAAGGGCTGGATATGCTTTTTAAAGACATGATAAACCACGTTTGGGGAGGCAAGAAACTCTTCAGACAAGGTAAATGTGAAATAATATTCACTCCTTTTAACCCCAAAGGCTCTGATTTAGCAGCAGAGAGTCCTGTGTGAAAAAAGGATTCGACTCTGGGGAGTTTGGTTTGTGGGTTGGTTTGGATTTTTTTTTTTTGTAATCTTTTGTATTTAGCCTCTTTTGGCATGGGATGATGTCTCTGTTAATTGTCTAAGAAGTAACAAAAATTGCCTTTGGGGGAAATCTGGAAGGTGCTGCTGTTCTTAGGTACAAGCAACTACTTTGAAGTGGTTTCAGGGTTAATAGTGTAACAAAGGGGGAGGCAAATATTGTTCTGGAGTGGGATCTGGGCACATTTGGTTTAAACCTTGATTCTCTCACAGTTTCAAATGTGTCTTGGGGCAAATCACTGCTCTTCTCTGCCTTTGCCCTCCCATCTCTTAAGTGGCTATGCTGACGTGGTGTGGGTACCATTGCTTTTTCTAGATGCTAAATTATTTGACCCACTTAAGACTCCTTGGGGGTGTTACTCACTGAAATTATCTATATATTTTATAGGGGGATGGGTAATTTGGAACCACCATGATGTGGCACTGATTGGAGTTAGGAGCTCAATTCAGCTCTGAGGTGTGCACTGGCACTGAGCATGAAGCTGCTCCTGGGAAAGCAATAAAAGCTCCTTCAGGTCAAGCTGCTGCTACTGCTCTGCTTGCAGGATGTTTTCATAGGTTCTGTTTAGAGATATCAGTGTCAGTGCCAGCAGGAAGGGGACAGTGGTGATGCCCTCTGACACTAGGTCCATGGAGGTCCAGTGAGCCCTGAGCTCTGCTCTGGGACAGGGTGGTGATGGTGAGCATCTGAGAACAGCCCAGAGGGCAAAGAGGAGGAGGATGAAATCCTGTGTCACTTCTATGTGTTGCTGAGGAGCTAAAGGTTGTCCAGAGAAAAGTGAGGCAGGGAAAAGCTCCTCAGCTGGACTGAAAACCTCCTGGGAAAGGGAATCTCCAGGAGCAAGGAGGTTGTGCTGTACCATTAGGAGTGGATCACCCTCCTCTGGATGGAGTCCATGGGGTCTCAAGTTGAAAGAGACCACTACATCCTAGTGCTTCAGGGTGCAACAACCACCTTGGAAGCACCTTGAGGGATATCATCCTTGGTTACTACAGAGCTGTTTACACAGCAAGCCAATCAATCAGGTTTTTTTGTGTTCAAATACATCTATTTCTCTGTCGCTTTATAAAATTATAATTTAGGAAGTTTCACAGCATGTTATGACCCTGGATTGTGTCAGGTTTATCTTTAATGAAGTGAACTTTTCTAAATTTGTATTTAAATATAAATGAAGTGAATGAAGTGAACATTTATTAAAAAATAATTTTTTAGCAGTGAGACCAGAGCACATGGGATGCATGCTGTCCATCAGGGTGATGCCCTGCTGTGGGTAATAACCATGGAGATTCCCTCAGCTTAATTCATTTGATTTCAAGAGAAACTATTTCCATTTGATGGCTCTGAGGAAAGCCTTGTCATCATCTCTATGTTAGTTTTTTCTCTCAATTACAGCAAACTAACATGCAAGCAATAAAACTCATTTCTCCTCCTATGAGGAGGCACCCAGTCACCAGATGAATGTGGAACAGAGGGGGAATGATAGAGAGGTGAGGATGCCAAACACAATTCCTCCTTCCAGAGGACAATTTTTGCTGTAAATGTTTATGAAAGGGATCACAGAAAATCACAGGATTAGGGACTGGAAGGGACCTCAAGAGATCATCAAGTCCAACCCCCTGGCCAGAGCAGGACCAGAGAATGATCATCCTTGTCTTCTTTTAGAGTTGGGGAACAGATTTCTGATCCTGCTGCTTAGTCCCAGAGATAAAATCCAAGCTCCTTCACCTTGGGGTCTCAGGTCATAATCCATCAGTTTTCCTGAACTGGGAGGAATGTGCAATCAGAAAATGGAGCAGATGTGGTCTAAACCACCCCAGTTTGCCTCCTCCTTATTCATAACTCTTCTCAGGTTGGGAAGTGGAGAGATGGGCAGGTTCTTGTAATGCAACTGGTCGATCAATTGCTCTGTTGACCAATTACAGTTGTTGCTTGGAAGAGTGACCATCAGCTGCATCCATCAAACTGGGACTAAGCACAGGGATCTTCACCAACTGGAATGATCCTCTCTCTTTTGTTTCCAGCTTTGATGCTGGGATTTGGTGACACGTGTGCATGGGGTTGGCCTGCATTTGGAGCTTGCCAGGTGCAAGTTTGCTCCTGGAAAGACTTAAGTGGTTCAAGTCCTGCTGCTTGGCTTCCAGGTGGGGGCTGGCATGTGTCAGCTCAGACCTGTCTGCAAGAGGCCATACAAATACAGACAGGTCCTGCCTGTTTGCAACAGAGGCTGCTGTAAAGAAGTGACCCCTGGAATTTGTGTCAGTGGTGACCACAGCCAGAGACCTCATTAGTGTCCACCTTGAAACAAAACATCTGAAAAGACAAATGCTCTGCCTTGGTTTCTCTTGGATTTTTTCCCCATTGCCCAATGTCCAGCCTCACACTGCTGTTTGCTCCTTTTGTAGCTATTTCTGTGCTCCTTTCTGGAGTGATTTTCAAACAGTTAAGCTCTTCCTTCTTTTACATAAACCCATGCCACTTTATAACTGCCTCTTGGTAAGCCTTCTGCTTTCAGAAGTATTTAAGAGCCTGCCCATATCTAGGATGTGTAAAATGGAAAACTAATATTTAGACATAACGTTTGAGTCCATTCTTTACAGCTGTTTATATGAACAAATCTGGATGAGTGTGTAAAAGCTCTTTGACATTCTGGATGAGAGGAAAGGAAAATGCTGTGGATGGAAATGGAAACTGTTCCCCAAGCTTGTTGTTTCTGAGTAGCACCCCTTCACTTTGCTCAGAACTTGGCACCCCAAAACTCCAACCCAGATGAAAGAACTTCAGCTGCCTTTATGAGAAGAGTGAAGGTAGCTTGGTCTTCAATGGTTTTCTTTCTCCATGATGCCAGATGCACTGCCCAGCTTCAGCATCTGGAATTCATGGGGTGGCCTGGGTAGAAACTGAAATCCTATGGGATCCTATGGGTCATCCTATGAACTGCCTTGGACTCTCCTTTCATGTCCTCATATAAATCTTATGGTTTTGTGATTCTATGATTTCTCATTTCAGGACAAGTGAAAATGGACTTAAGTTGTTTCAGGGGGAGTGTAGATTGGATATTAGAAGAAACTTCTTCACTGCTGGTGTTTTTAATACTGGATTAGGCTGCCAAGGGAGGTGGTTCAATCATCATCCTTGAAGGTGTTTAAATGATGTGTAGAGGTGGTGCTTAAGGACATGGTTTAAGCACTGGACTTCGTAGAGTTAAGTTAATGGTTGGTAGAATTAGGTTATGATTGGACTTGACGATCTTAAAGGTCTTTTCCAACCAGAATGATTCAGTGGTTCTGTGTGATTTTCCCAGCAGGCTCAAAAGGATACAAAGGTAATAAGCAGGTCATAAGTGCTGTAGGTTCAGAGATGAGTTAACTTACTGCACTGCATGTCTCTTTCTCCATGTTTGACAATGTCCTGGTGCCAGTTTTTGCCTGTCTTGAGTGTCATGCCACACTTGAAGTATAACCAGAATTCCTTATTCCTACAGAACCATGAAACTCTACATCATCTTCTTCCTGGCAGTGGTCAACAGAAGCACCTCCAACAATCAGCCCACAGCAGGGATAGCCTGTGAAATGGTAAGGCTGTCTCCTTGCTGGGGTCCCTGGAGATCCTGGAGGAGGTTGGGACCTCTTTGTCATAGAACTGCACAAATAGCTTTGGGGCTGCAAAGAGAACCACTCTCCAAGGGCCAGGACAGAGTGGATGATCTCCAGGTTGTTCCTGGGCTATGTCCTTGTTGTACTGACAGCACATGAAAGGGAAAAAAAAAAAAAAAAAAAAAGTGCCATTATTTCCATTTTTTATTAAGGGGAAACTGGCTGAAAAAATTTTGTCCTGATTTCCCCAAGACCGTAAAAGGATTCTGTGGCTGAGACAGTGAAAGAACTCAGACCTAAAATCTAGTCTTTTGTATCAAGCCTGAGGTTTTGTGCTTAAAATAGAACCTCTTCTGTGAAATTCATCTCTACCAGCCCTTTTGTAATAACAAAGCCTGACCTCCTCTGCTCTGATACAGCATTGCTGCCAGGGAACTTGTACCTGACTTCTGCTGGAGGTAAAAGAAGTGACAAAACTTCTCTCTCCAGTACAAAATTTGCTCCTAGAACTTTTGCAAGTACCTGGTACAATATTATAAATGTTCTTCACAGCTGAACTTTTCCCTTTCCCTATCCAAGTGCTTCTGGTGGTAGCAGGCCATTTAAAAATACTTATATTTTTTCCTTTTTTTTTTTTTTTAAACATTGAAGTAGCTCAGCAGAAATCCTCAAGAATTTCCAAAATAGGGAAAAAAAATAATTTGCTAGCTGTACACATCTCCCTAATGGGACTCATTCCATTCCTGCCCACCCTATCGTATTGCTGCACTTCCTGAATTCCAGAGAAATTAAGACCTTGTATATATATAAAAAGACCTTGGGAAGGTGACTGGGTAGCTCAAATCATTGGCTGGAGAGGGAAGACTGATGAAACCACTGTAAATATGACAGCTTGGGTCCCATGTATCATGGTCATGTGAAGGTTGGGAGAGACATGAAATAATCCAAGCAGATTTATCCTGGGCCATGTCCTGATGGGCTGAGAAATAAACACAAGATACTTTCCACCACTCCAGTGTAAACTGCTTTCATCAAGCCAAAAAGGCAAGGTTCTATGCCATGAGGCTGGGATAAATTCATCCCCAAAAGTAAACACACAGCAGTCAAAGGCTGGGAGGTTCAGCTGGTATAAATTAACTGCTCAGCATCACTGATGTTGTCTTCCTTTGCTGGGCATTTGGTCCAATGGAGGGAAGAAGGTGTAAATCCAAAGACAGTTAAAAAAAGAGGGAGCTACTGGATTAATTGGTGAGTTCTGCTTATTTTCCATCTCAACCTTGCTGTTTCACACCAGCAGACTTTTCAGAAGGGTCTCTAGCAATAGCACAAAGGGAAATGGTTTTAAACTGAAGGAGAAAAGGTTTAGGCTGGATATTAGGAAGAAGTTCTTCAGTATGAGGGTGGTGAGATACTGGCACAGATTGCCCAGAGGAGCTGTGGATTTCCCCTCCCTGGAAGTATTCAAGGTCAGGTTGGACGAGCAACCATGTCTGGATAAGAAGTTGGAGTAGATGATCTCTGAGGTCCCTTCCAAATTCCCTTGGAATTCACCTCTGAAATAGTAAAGGCTCAGAAATAGAAACTTTCATTCCAGATCTCGTGGAAGAGCCATGAGTCAGAAAGCTGTGCCCCTCTCTGACTCACCACTGGTGTTCCTGTCATTGAATCAAAGCCTTGGGAAGAGGTTTAGGAAGTGAACAGTCCCTACAGGAGCTCTGACACAGGACTAAGCTGCATTGATTATGCAGATTTCTGAGTATCTGCCCCTTTGAGGGACAGCAAAGCACACCTTGAATATCAGGAGGTCCTTCTCACCTCATATTGATAACCAAGGAGAGGGATTTCCATTGGTTTATCTTTTACTTCCCAAAGACAGATGCTGCTTCTGCTAACTCATGTTAATTGGGAAAGGAAGAGCTTCCAGACATAGATGGGAAGGGTTTTTAGCAAATTATACCTTACCTTGCAGGGAGGTCATGCAAAACACATTAAAATCTGGTTATCAGAGGTCAGCTGATACGTGGTATTTGGGAAAACTGCTCAGATTTTGGTGTGTATCTGAGCCTCCTCCTGGACTTCCAGAGAACAGTCATGGGCATTGTGCAAGCACAAGTCAGCACCAAGTGGCTCCAGCCCAAATTCTTTAGGTCAAATACTTTTGAGCTGATACAGGACACAAGAAGAGGCTTGGATCTCTGTTTCTAGGGTTCTTACTAAGGTGGGTGACAGCTTCTACCCAGTGATGAACTGGAGTCAGAATCCAAATGATTCTCAATTTAAGATCTGTTGGATCACTTTTTCCCCAACACCTGAATGAGACCAGACAACAAAATGACCAAAAGCTCCTCACCCTGCAGTACTTCTTGTCAATGGACTTCAAGCAAAGAAGTGGCAATATTGGCAGAGATGATGAAGCTGGAACATGAGACTGGCAAAAAAACCCTGTTTTCCAGCCTTAGGCTACCAACCCAGTGGGGTGGGAGGAGGGGAGATAGACACAAACAGATGCTGTTGGCTCTGTCCTACTGAGACATGCTTCATCTCTTCTTCTAGCACTGATGAGAATGAAATTCATGTAGTTTGAGCCTTGGGGGAGAAAAGATGGTGCAGAACAGACTAGATAAGATATTCAGAGAAGATGAAAATATGTCAGTGAAAAGGAATGTTTAAAAAAAAAAAACATATGGGAGAGAAAATGTTATAGGAACAAATGGCAGACAGTGGGAGGCATAGATTTTATCAGTCCCTTTAAACATTGGGAGTGTTCACTGGGTGTAGATTAAAGGTCCAATCCTGCAGGATACACGGTGAACTGGGGCTGACCTCTCCTGCACTGGTTTCAGTGAAAACCAGCTGACTGGTGCCAATGGGAGCTGGATCAGAACTTTGCTGCCATGCCCAGAAGGAGCTGAGGGTGCTCAGCACTTTTTGAGATCTGGCTCCAAGTGTGGGAAGAAAGCTGGCATCTGCCTCAGGCTGCAAAGAGGCTGCTGCTGCTTTTTCACTTTGGATTTTTTGCATCTTTCTGGCTTCTCCTTCTTCCATAAAATGAAGAGACTCCCTGCTCCACTTCTGAGTGTCAAACCTAAGCCCAGCTCTGTGCACATTTTAGCTCAAAATAAGCAACTCCACAGTGGCTTCACAGGAAAGAAATAATGTCAAGAAGAAGCTAGAAAATGCCAAATTCCAAATTTCCTTTTTTTTTTGTTTTGTTTTTTTGTTTTTAATGTATGGCTGTGATTTCGAGGGGGGAAATAAAATAGGGGATTCAGGCTTTAATAAACCATTTACTTGGGATCTTTGGAAAAGAAGTCTCTTGGGAAGGACTGCAGAGCAGTCTGTGTTTAGATGGAGTTTGGATGAGCACTTGGACTTCTCTGGCACATTTTTGTGCTGTCTCCAAAACTCACAAGATGCAAAAGAGATTCACAAAACGCTGACTATTGCCCCACTTCTCCTAAACAGACTCATCACTTCATTCACCTTAAGGCTCACATGAAACACTAATTTTTTTATGCTTTTTACTTTTAATGTTTCTTTAATGTCTGAAAAGCTTTGCGTCATGGAATCTGGATTCTGCTTCTCCCCAGAAGTTAGGGTTCAACATATTTTTTTTCTTTTTGTTTTTCTGATCTCTCTATAAACACTAAATGACCCAGTCACCCAGATACATTCATAACAAGAGTTTTCCTCCAGTTAATTAAACGTTGCCTAAGCCTTTCACGTTCCACTTCCTCCCCTTGCTGTATATTCTCTTTAAGAACAAAAACAACAGCTTGACATTTATGCAGAGGTGATCATGCTCATGTTTCCAATGTTCCTTACAAACAAGAGCTCCAAATTTTGCTCTGGACACAGACCCAATCCTAGAAATGCAGCTAGAAGATTAATTTGACTTTGACACTTCTTTTTTTTTCTCTACCCTGCTGCTGATAACTGACTGAAAAGGCATGACCCACGCTAGACCTCACTGCTTTTTTCCTCTTAAAAGCTGGATTTACGTGATTTTTCTTTTCCATGTTGTATCATTGGTGTCTTGTATGGGCAGGAGGCAAAGATGAAGGGAATTGTCTTAAGAGAAGGATAAATACAGATGGGAAGAGCAGGAGGAGTTTGGAGGTTTAAATCAGAAGTGCTTCAGCAGTTGAAAACCCATTTGGTTAAAGATGTATTGCTTAATTAAGCCATAGCTTAATATAATATATAGATCAAATATATATATGACTAAGGAGAGAGGTGGATTTTGTGCCATAGGGTCCTTATACCTCCCTCCATATCCTTGCTTTGGGACATATGCCATCAACAGACTGGAGCTCTTTCAAGAACTGCTTCCTATTGCAAGTAGAGTTTGCAGAATCTAATTCAGTGACCAAGCTGAGAAAATTAAACAGCAGAAAAAATGTGAGGAAACAGTGCCTGGTTGCAGTGAAAAGAGCAAAACTTCTTCACTGAAGAATGGTAACATTAGTCTGAGAGAAAGGTGCAAAAAGGACATTTAGTAGGCATCACATGCAGATACAGCTCCAGATTTAGCTGAGATCTTAGGAAGAAATCCTTTCCTATCATCTTGGTGAGACAGCACCTGGGTTGGCCCAGGATGCCCAGAGAAGCTGTGGCTGCCCCATCCCTGGAAGTGTTGAAGGTCAGGTTGGATGAGGCTGGGAGTAACCTGGTGACCCTGAGCATGGCAGGGGGGTTGGAACTAGATGAGCTTTAATGTCTTTTCCAGCCCAAACCGTTCTATAACTCTATGATTGTACTACTTCAAGCCATAAATGTCTTTAAAATTAAATGAGTGCTGTTAACTGTAAAGCATGAGGACTCTTGTCCTTGTTGCCTGAATATTTAGATAAAAAAGAGTGGTCAGTGTTTTATCAGAATGATCTGCCTGGATGCTGAATGTTATTTTCTTTACATTTCATGCAAAGATGTTTTTCATCTTGTCATGTGACAACTTCTTTTCTCTCTTTTTTTTTTTTTTTTTGGGCAGGAAAGTTCTCAGGCATTTTGCCACAACAAAGACCTTCACCAAATCCCTCGTGAGCTCCATCCGAACGTAAACAAATTAGATCTGTCTGGCAATGTGATACAAAGCATCCCTGAAATGCCATTATCATTTTACACTTCCCTCCAGTGCCTGGATTTAAGTTCTAACCAGATCAGCTTCATCGCTCCTGGAGTCTTTGCACACATGACGAGGTTGCTGGAAATAAATTTAGCCAATAATCACTTATATGAACTTGCTCAGAATGGGACAGAGGGGCTTGGACTTCTACCCAAGGTGGAAATACTGGACTTGTCCCACAACAGTCTGTACAATGGGATGGCTGAGTATTTCATTAAACAAGCTCCATCCCTACGGTATCTTTCCTTGGCAGACAACAGTATTATAATGATATCACACCAGATGTTTCAGGGATCTCCCAGTCTTGTGGAGATAGATCTTCAGAGTAATATCATCATGGAAATAGAAGAAGGTGCTTTTGAGACTCTAGTGAACCTTTCCAAACTCAACCTCTCCATGAATTCGATTACTTGCATCTCTGATTTCAACCTCAGGCAGCTGGAGATACTTGACCTTAGCAGGAATAGCATTGAGTCTTTCCACACTGCAAAGTCAGAGGATGAATATAGCTTAAGATGTTTGGATCTGAGTGAAAACAAACTACTTCACTTCCCAGTCTTCCCCCAGGTAAATAAACTGGTAACTCTAAATCTGTCAAAGAATCTAATCCAGCTCACTGCTGAATCCCCTCATAATAAAATGGACTACATGGAAAACGAATGGCTGGATTCTCCTTTCCATCTTCTTGACCAGAAGCAAACTAGAAACAAAAGTTCTCTTTATTTATCCCATCTTATGTATTTAGACTTAAGTTATAATGAAATCAAATCCATTCCAGACGAGTTCTTTGAATCCATGTTGTCCCTTCACACCCTTAATCTCAGTAAAAACTGTCTTCAGGCATTTTCAGTGTCTTATGACAGTTCACTGATCTCCTTAACTGTCCTCGACTTGAGCTCCAATGCTTTGCAGAGCCTTCTTCTGGATGCTGGCACGTTGTCAAATTTGAAGGAGCTCCATATTCAAAACAACCACCTTCAGACCCTGCCATTTGATATCTTCTCCAGCCTTCCTACCCTCAGGTTGCTTCATCTACAGAGCAATAACATCAGCCTTTGCAGTATGTACTCAGGATTAGCCAAGCAAAGACTTGCTGGAGAGGAAAGTGGTTGTGTGTCTTTTGTGGATTCTCCTGCTCTTCAGTACTTGGACCTGGCAGACAACATGCTGACCCTCCTACCAGCATACACTTTCTACAAGACTTCCCTGGTTGTCTTGGATCTCTCCATGAACCCTGGGTTGCAAATAGAAGTGAAAGCATTATCAGGACTGGAAAAGTCTCTGGAATATTTGTATTTACATGGCAATAGCCTGGTAGATTTAAATATTGACTTGCCTTGTTTTAGTCACCTTAAACATTTAAACCTCTCGGAAAATCAGCTGAACTGGCTGCCCAAGTGGGGTAGTGATTCCCCACTGGAAGTTCTGGACCTAAGGAACAATAGGTTTAGTACATTACAGAACAGCAATATTTTAGCACTAGAAAATTCCCTTAAAAACTTGTATCTCACTGGGAACCCACTTGACTGCTGTGGAAACATCTGGCTGTCATCAATGATCCAGAACAAAAATGTCCAGATCCCTAACGTGGAGCACTTAACATGCCAGAACACTCAGAATTTTGGGTATCAGGAGGAGATGCACATTGGGAACATTAGACCAGAAGACTGTGAAAAAGAGGATCTGAAGAAAATCAACTTCCTTATTATATTAACATTTGTGTTGGTTTTATCTGTGATCATCATCGGTGTGGGTTCATTTTTTTGCTTCCGCAGGCAAAACTTCAGCCATCAGTTTAAAGCATAGGAACACAAAATGCCTTGAAAACTGAAGAAATCAGGTGCTACACTGCCAGTGTGTAGAAATGAAGGGTAAAATTCTCATCTTTGATTTTTAACTGTGGACTTGAAGATGGTTTTGAAGTCCCCCTGAATTGCACCACTTCCAGTGCTCTGGGTTGCAGGGATAATTTCCCATGTTTTGCACTTGCTTTATTCACAAGCAGATCTTCTGAAAAAAAGTTTAAACAGTGGTAGAAGAGGCTTCTGTAAAGCCCTGCTGTTGTTTTGAGGATGTGTAATTTAAACCAGATCCACCCCATGAAAAAAAAAAAAAAAAAGAAAAGCCCTCCAAGAGCCTGAGACTTTTCACTAATCTTAGAGATACGTCATGCAAAATGAGGATTGTAACTGAATTATGGTTTTATGGCAGTCAGTAATGACATCAACTGAGTAGGAAAGCCCTTCTTAAAGTTCTGTACCTCCGTGAGGTATTTTGCTTTGAGCTGGTTTTGCTTTTCCCTGCCTGGTTAGAAATAACAGAAATAATTAGAAATAATTCCTAACCCATTTTAACCTTAAAGCATAGTAGCCAATTCCAGGGGAGACCAATAAATGCTCTTTCAAGACAAGTTGATTGTAAATCTCCCAAAAGTTCCAAAAGAAGGAGATCTTAGCTAAAAACTGAAATCACAGCTCATGTTGGTTGTGCTCATGCTGCCATCAAGAAAATCCATGAGAACCAAAGACCTTGGTGGTAGGAACCTCTTTGGATACCTCCCTTTCTTTTTAATATTTTGTTCCAGCCACTGGAGAAAGACATGAGGGGTAGATGAAGTTAATTTTTCTTGGCATTTAATACCCACAAGGGATGTGAGAAAAATCTCAGGCATGAAACAGCTGCACTGTGTTACCCCCAGCTCTCAGAAGGCCACAGGTCCACAGTTCAACTCAAAGAGGAGAGATTTGCTCCTCACGTGCAATACATATTTAACTGGGTTTAATGTGAAGAAATTCTTCTCTGAGGTGAAGGCTTTCTAAAAGAAAAACCTTGGAGAATGAATTTCAACCAGCTACCATTGGACTGAAATGTTGATGTTTCTAAGGGAAACTGTTGGGAACTCACTGCAACTGGTCACTTTTTAAAGGTCACTGAAGGCTAGACAGGAAAAAAGTGTTTTAAAGATACTGGTGTGAAACAATACACAGGGAACCTAGTCCTGGGCCACTATTCAGATCAGATGTTCACTCTCTCCCCTCCAAAAAATATATTAGGATCTAGAGGACTGGCTGCAAGATTCTCATTGAGTGATGGGCTTAACATGGCCAACTGGCACTGACATAAGTTATGTCCTATACTTTGACAGCATTTTCACTCTTTTGGAGTGAAGTCCACCAACAGTGGGAGCCTGACCTGCCAACGTGGTTCAATGGCTTTAAAATGAGCTATATCAGGTTTTCTGTTAATGCCAGGAATTGTACATTAAGGCATGTCAGAGAAACAGCAATCAAACCAAAACCTGCCCAGGTAAATAACTCAAATTGCTGCTCTGTTTCTGTTTCTTCCAGCTAGTGAATGTCAAAATTAACACACTACAAAAAAGAAAAATAAAAAAAAAGTGTTTAATTCTATTTTTAAAGCAGTTATGTAAGAAACTGGCTGGTAGTTTTTGTTGTGGAATTTTGTACAATAAAAACACCTTCGACTTTTGTAAAAAGCACAGGGTTGTGAATATATTAAAGCACCAGCTTGGAATGCTTCACAGATGCAAAGCTATGTCTTCCTATTTTTCTGTGGTGTTCAGACTCCACCTTAGACCTTTCCCTTCTGCTCCTGAAGCAGCTCCACATCTTGGAGAACAAGATCAAGTGAAGATGTAAAGAAGCATTGGCCCAAACCAGCAGCAACAGCCCAACCTGACACCTCCAAAAGCCAACACATTGAATCATAGAATCACAGAACTGGCTGGGTTGGAAGGGACCTCAGAGATCATCGAGTCCAACCCTTGAACCACCGTTGCGGTTCCCAGTCCATGGCACTGAGTGCCACATCCAGGCTCTTTGGAAATAGCTCCAGACACGGAGAATCCACCCCTTCCCTGGGCAGCCCATTCCAATGGCTGATCACTCTCTCCGTAAAGAAATTCTTTCTAATATCTAACCTAAATTTCCCCTGGCACAACATTAAGACCATGCCCTCTTGTCTTGCTGAAAGTCGTCTGGCAAAAGAGACCAACCCCCCCCTGGCTCCAATCTCCTTTCAGGGAGTTGCAGAGAGTGATGAGGTCTCCCCTGAGCCTCCTCTTCTCCAGGCTGAACAGCCCCAGCTCTCTCAGCCTCTCCTCATAGGATCTGTGCTCGAGTGCCTTCACCAGCCTGGTTGCCCTCCTTTGGACAACTCCTTTGGACCTGCTCCCATTGGCTGAAGTTCTTATATTTGCAGGAGAAATTTAGCACAAACAGCAAGCCCAGGGGTTACTTGGGAGCCTGATGCTGAAGTCTGTGAGTTTTTTCCTTGGTGTGAAAGCAAGCTGAGCTGTGTGCCCAGACTCCAGCTATTTAACCACACGCTGTGTTCATGCCTTTTGTGTGGAGCACAGCAAGATTAAATCTCCTTCTGAGAGCCAGCTCTAGCTTGGCTGCTCTGGCTGGAATTAGTTAATAACCTGATGACAGAGCCAAATCCATTTAATTAACAGTTTTAACACTTCTTTTGTTTGGCTCTACCGAAAGGAAGTGCTTGTTATTTCTAAACATCTGGGACTAATTAGGCTTCCATTGACTTCCCTGGGAGCAGAAACAGCTTTCTCAAGGAATCAGCCTTAGCATGGCTCATTTGGATTTCTCTGTTAGCAGCATAAGCAACCAAGATATGACATGAGCCAGCTCCAGCCAGTTCTGTCATTTCAAAGGAGATGGGGAGCATAAGGGAAAGAAAATATGAGCAAAAAAGAAATGACAGGGGAAAGGGGAGAAAAGGGAGCTCTGTGTCTTATTATTCTTTAAAATAGAGGTACACAGTTGACAGCCCTAACTCTTGCCTCCCTTGGCTGCTTCTTTGCCTGCAAGAAGCCAAAATGGCAAAATACCTGACCCAGCATCAAATCTAGCCATTAGTCACACATCACACATCTTTCTGCCAGTTTGTCTCATCATCCTAAGGGGCTGGTATGATACAGGCTGGTTTTACTATGATTTTGTAACCTAAATTTACACCCTTGTTCACAGTTCCTTCACAAAGCTTCTGCAGCAGCCTCTGCTGATGCAAAGAAAGCTCATCCAGCTAAGCCAGGGAATATCCTTCTGGGACTGAGTGGTACAGTAGGACATATGGGATTTATTCAGCCAGTGTAACCTGCTTGTTTTGGGTTGGGTTTTGATTTTTTTTTATTTTATTATTATTGCATGCAAGAAGCAGCTTCCCCTCTGCATCTATTTGCATGAGGCGACGCAATAGGTCCCCTTAAAACATTTCCTACCCCAGGTTGCTGTGATTTGTTCCCAGAAACTGTCCTCTGCAGTGGGCCCAGGTAGAATCATAAAATCATAGAATTGGGTGGGTTGGAAGGGACCTCAGAGATCATCAAGGCCAACCTTGGTTGCTAGACCATGGCACTGAGTGCCACATCCAGGCTCTTTGGAAATAGCTCCAGACACGGAGAATCCACCCCTTCCCTGGGCAGCCCATTCCAATGCCTGATCACCCTCTCCAGAAAGAAATTCTTTCTAATATCCAACCTAAACCTCCCCTGGCACAACTTGAGACCATGGCCTCTTGTCTTGTTGAAAGTCATTTGGCAAAAGAGCCCAACCCCCCCCTGGCTCCAACCTCCTTTCAGGGAGTTGGAGAGAGCGATGAGGTCTCCCCTGAGTCTCCTCTTCTTTAGGCTGAACAGCCCCAGCTCCCTCAGCCTCTCCTCACAGGGTCTGTGCTCGAGTCCCTTCCCCAGCCCAGTTGCCTCCTTTGGACCTGCTCCAGAACCTCGATATCCTTCCTGAACTGAGGGGCCCAGAACTGGACACAGTACTCGAGGTGTGGCCTCACCAGAGCTGAGTACAGGGGCAGATTTTAATACAGGGGTAGATTTCAATACTGGAAGCACAAGAAACCCTCCCAGAGAGAGTCCCAAGAAGTTCAGCAAGCCATGACTCACGTTGGCCATCCCTGGAAAGTCAACTCTTTGTTTCCAAAGGCATTGGCTTTTTTGGCTTTTCCTGCACAACCAAGTCAAAACAAAACCTGAGCAGAGTACCAGAGCTTTTGACCACAGACCTCTTTGCAGGGACCTTGCTCAGCCCTGAACTAACCAAGGTGAATTAGTATCAAACCCCGTAAGTACTTTCTAATGTTTTTGGAGCCCAGAGCATTTCTTTCCTATTCCTATTTATTCCTTGTGCCATTCAGTATTGTCTTGAAGAAACCCAGTACCCTCTGGGCAGAAACAAATAAAACCCACATCCTGAGTCCCTTGTAACTCCCCATGAGAGAAAAATATGCCTTACCTTGCATGGCTGGGAATCCTTTGGCTATATCTATTATTTTCCAAAAACTACCCCATGTGCACACACGTGCAAAGGCAGCGACACACAAGCTTGTGTAAGAAACACATGACTTCAGGATTAGTTTTTTTTTACCTAAATTACAACAGGCTGTACTAAATGATCTGCTGTAATAGCAACCAGCCCATGGTGCTGGTGACTGTAGGTTCCTATTTCATGCCTGTCCATGTGGACCAGTTTGGTCAGGATTTTCAAACTCGATTAACAACGTCTTTCAGATGAATAAAATTTTCAGCCTGTGTCTCACCAATCCTGAAACAAGTCTGATTTGCCACAAAACTGGGTCCATCTCCTCTCAAAACCAAGGCTTTGTAGTACGTCATATACAAGCCCTAGAAAAAAACCCTAAAAAACTAAACAAAAAAAAAAAACAACCCACAACAAATTATCCAGATGTAGATGCAGTTCTTTCACTTACCTCTTTCTAATGAGAGTTTCCTTCTCTGTCAGAGCTGTGTTGAATATCTGAAGGGCTGAAATACAGCAAAGCTGCCCACCAGTACCTCCTCTGACCTTCGGTCTGCTTGAGAGCTCAGCCCAGGCAAACTGCATAAGTTCAACAAGGCCAAGTGCAAGGGAAGGGATTCTCAGGAGACCCCATCTGCAGTGCTGGGTCCAGTTCTGGGGTCCTTGGAACTGTGCAATGAGTCCAAAGGAGACCATGAAGATGATCAGAGAGATGGAGAAGCTCTGCTCTGGAGCCAGGCTGAGAAAGTTGGAGTTGTTCTATCTGGAGAAAAGAAGGCTCCAGGGAGACCTTGGAGCATCTTCCAGTGTGTGAAGGGGCTACAGGAAAGCTGGGGAGGGACTTTTTATAAGGTCATGGAATGAGGGAATGAAGGGCAATGGATTTAAATTGGGAGAGAGGAGATTTTTGTTAGACATTAAGAAGAAATTCTTCACTATGAGGATGGTGGGACCCTGTCCCAGGTTGCCCAAGGAAGCTGTGGCTGCCCCATCCCTGGAAGTGTCTCAGCCCAGGCTTGGATGGGGCTTGGAGCAACCTGGTCTAGTGGGAAGTGGCCCTGCCTATGGCAGGGGGATTGGAAATAAATCCTCTTTAAGGTCCCTTCCAACCCAAACCCCTGTATGATTCTATGGTCTCCTGTAGTGGAAAAGTGAGAAGAGATCCTAGGAGACAGAAAAAAAGAGAGGAGGAGAAAGGACGGGTGATGGAAGAAGTGAAAGATAGAAGGGAAATGTAGTAGAGGAGAAGTTTTTAGAATTCAGCTCCTCATGATGGGTAATGGAGAAGTGGAAGTGGAAACTGGAGAGCATCCAAGAGGGAAGGGTGGGAAAATCTCTGCAGAGAGGCAGAGCTGAGCTGTGCTGAGCAGGGGCAGACATGGGAGCCCTGGCCAGGTGATGTGTTATCTGCCTGGGGATATGTGACACCTTCAAGGAGAGGAGGACATCAGCTCACCAGGGGGGACAAAACAGATGTTTATAGTAACCAGGGTAACGGTTTGAAAATGAAACAGAAGGGAAAAGGGGCTGAGCAAGCACAGAGAAACTCTTTGAGGAGGACCCAGTGGGGTGTGCAGCATCCCCTCCTTGCAAGGAAAGGCACTTGGAAGCTGATGCAACATGATCTTGAAGAAAATTTTGGCAGATATAAAAGGGAGCAACACTGGGAACACTGTATTTCTCCCACACTGTCAATCATGGCTGATTTGCTTCATGGCAAAATCAAGTGAGTTTCACAGGTTTCCTTCACCTGTCCCTTTCTAGAGGTCACTGAATGGAAGACAGGCATTTTCCTGGTGCATGCTCAATGATTTTGAAGGTACTTTACAACCATGATGATTCTGTGATCCTGTAAGACCTCAGAGGTTATTTTGATGCTACGATTGACTCCAGGAGGGTGAGTGAATTTTCCAACACCAAACAGGAAAGGTGACATCAAAAAATGTCCCTTTGAGAAGAAACATTCTGAAAGGTGAAAATAGAAGAGGTTCCTCTCTGCTTTGTCTGTCTTTCCTAGAAAATGGAGTGGAGACAGGAGTCAAGGGTCCCAGAGACAAGAGCAGAGAAGGAGAGAAACCCATTTCCAGGCAGGAAACCCACCAAGAAGAAGAAGATTTGGGACAGGCAAGTCTGCTGGAAGTGTGGGGTGGGGAGAAGAGAAGGAAAACACAGCTAACCTAGGAATTTGGAAGGCAAATGGGGAAAGAATGGTCAGGATGAAGTCAGAAGCAGAAGTAGTGTAAGTTCAAGCAGAAGCAGAAGTTGGGGAAGGATTTCAGGGCAGAAACAAGAGAAAGAAGGGCTGCACATTATATTAAGCTGCATTTCTGTATTTAAACTGGTGGGACAGAGCTTTTACTGTGTTTGTGAAGGACACAGAATGGAGTAGTGGTTGATAGGTTAGTGGCTGAGCTGCTGTTTAGAGGGATCTTCAGCATCAGAGCAATGGTCTGACAGAAACTTTATGATGTTCAGCAAAGACCTGGACCTTGGACAAGATGACTTGGAAATAAATTCTCTTTAAGGTCCCTTCCAACCCAAACCTCTGTATGATTCTATGGTCTCCTGTAGTGGAAAAGTGAGAAGAGATCCTAGGAGACAGAAAAAAAGAGAGGAGGAGAAATGAGGGGTGATAGAAGAAGTGAAAGATAGAAGGCAAATGCAGTAGCTCTGCATTCAGCTCTGCAGAAGAGGGCTTGAGGTTCTGGGTGGATCACAAGTTGTCCATGAATCAAATTCCTGCCCTACTGAGAGTGAATTCCAGCTGCAAACTGAGCTGTATTTGGAAAAGTGTAGCTGGAAAGCCAAGAGATGCTGCTACTTCCCTTTGTTTGACAGATCTAACTCCACATCTGGTTTCTGTGTCCAGATGTGGCCCTGCCAAGGCTATAGAATGTACCTGACAGACTGGAGAGAGTTGAGCAGAGGCCACCAAAATGGTCAAGGGGCTGAAGGATGTGACATCTGAGAAAGAGATGGAGGGAAGTAGGCTTGTTCAGCCTGGAGAAGAGAAGGTTTGTGGAGGATCAATACTGGCAAGGCAGTTACAAAGCATCAGCTCCTACCAGTAGTATTCAGCTAAAGGACAAGATGCAACCTCTGAGAGTTGCAACTGAGGGAGTTCAGCTTGAACATAAGGAAAAAGAAAAATCTTCAGAATGAGGGAGGTCAAACTCTGGAAAACCCTCTGAGATTTTCTAAACTCGTCAGGGCACAACCCTGAGCAACCACTTCTGACACTGAAGTTGGCCCTGCTTTGATCGGGGAGCTGGGGCCAGTCTCTCCAGAGGCCTCTTCTGACCTTTACTGCTCTCTGAGTCTTTAAAAAATGAGAAGAAAGGGTCAAGCATTTGGGTGAGGAATAGAGGAACTTGTGAGCATCAGAGCCTGCTGGATGTATCTAATCCCTGCACTGAAGCTATGGAAGGGATTTGGCAGTCCAAGTGTGTGGAGAGATGGCAAAAGTGACTTATGATGGCAGATGTGGGCAGAGCTAAGCCTAAGTTTACATAAAAATATTTTATTTTATTCATTTCTAATAGCTCAAAATTAAAAATTATCTTTTCCAAATTTCCCATGAAAATTTTGGAAAACATCAAGTTAGGAAATGTTTGCTTTGGGAGGCCAGATGTTCAGTTTTAATTCATTTATTCCTTCTACAGCACATCCTCATACACCACCACCAACAACAACAACAACATAATGGTTGCAACATTTAGTTTGGGTTTATTATCTTTGTTCCAGAGAACATGAGGAGCTGTTTCAAGCAGCTAATGTTAAGTAACATCCTCCCCAATTAACATGAAAAAAAAAAACAAAGAAAAAAACAGAAATCCAAAATGAAAAGAAAAAAAAAAAATGTTTAGTCTGGTGGAACTAATAAATCTTTCCATGTTTTAGCACAGAAAGTACTGGTGGGACACAAGAAAAATATAAAATAAAATAATGGCAGTAACCTTTTGAAATTCCAGAAGAGACCTATGAGGTAAGACTTTAATTCAAAAATGTTTTTTATTGTAAAACTTCCTTCCGCTGTGAGTACTTGTCTAATAATTGGTGCTTTTAAATAATACTTACAAGTTTTATGGCTCCACTGCCTTGCACATTAAAATGTTGTAAGAAAAACATTCTGGCAGGAGCCATAGACTGAAGAGTTTCAAAACCACAGCCTCATGAATTGCTGCTTATTCCTGGAAAAAAATTCTTTGTAAAAGAGCTTCATATATGTTTCTTGCCTGATGTATGTGATTCAGGACCATATGTTTCCTCTGATCTCTCCTTTGTGTTTCTCCATGGAAATCAAGCAAGTGTTTGCCTTGCTGAACTGGACCCCTCACTCCTTTCCCTTTTTGGGAAGGATGATGCTCAGGGAAGTGAAGATCTAGAAAAGGATTTGGAGGCTTTCATTGCCACTCTAGGCATTTGAGTTCCAAATCTAAATCTTTACAGTCCTGGTTCAGCTGCTGATTCTTCCATCTGGTTCCTCAAGTCTGCAGGGGATTATTTCTGAAGTAGAAATTCCCAGACTGCTCCTTGGCACGTTCCAAAATGTTGCAGAAAGCACAAAACCATTCGTAGAATCATGGAGTCATCATGGTTGGAAGGACCTTCAAGATTATCAAGTCCTACACCACCTCAACCACTAAATCATCTCTGAAGCACCACATCTACCTGTCTTTTGAAGACCTCCAGGGATGGTGACTCCACCACTTCCCTGGACAACCTGTTCCAATGCTTTACCACTCTTCCAGTGAAAATTTTTTTCCTAATATACAGTCTGGACCTCTCTGGTGCAACATGAACACATATCCACTCGTCCTATTGCTACTCACTGGGGAAAAGAGACCAACACCTAGCTCAATACAATCTTCTTTTAAGTAGTTGTAGAGGTCAATAAGGTCTCCCCTCAACCTCCTCTATTCCAGGCTGAACAACCCCAGCTCCTTCAGCCTCTCCTCACTATGATTCAGATCTGCATAAGCCCCAACAGGGTCCTCATCTTGAGCATCCCTCTGACAAGGATGGGATCTCCTAAGATGGGAGATACTGCTGAAGCATTGCTGCTAGATAAAACTCTGGGGAATGTATGAAGTATGTAAAACTCTAGATAGAAATAGAACTGCCATGACAACTCCATGCTTAGGTTGCTGGTTCAGTTCTTTTTCCTACCCAGAGGGGTAGGAAAAATCCTCAGAGGAGTATTTCCTACTGCTTGAGCAGTGCCCTCCTTGTTAGTCCAAGGGCAGTGCTAGGTAGACCCTAACAATTTATCCTCAATTTTACCTCAGTTTTTATAATGCTGTGCCCCTTAAGGAGCACTTAAGTTATCTCTGGAAGAGGGAACAGTGCCCTCAACACAACAAATTGGCCACAGGGACTCCAGAAGACCAAGGAGAAGAACCTGAACAAGACACATGGGAAGTACAGTGCTCCCGTATTGGTTGATTGATTGAAGCAATTTATGTAACATCAAATAGAAGAATGATTTTGATTGGAAAAAAACCCTTCAGATCATCAACTCCAATTGTGAACTTAACACTGCCAAATCCACCACTAAACCATGTTCTTCCATGCCATATCTATGTCATTTTAGTACCCTGAGGGATGGTGACTCCACCACTGCTCTGAGCAGCTTATGCCAGGGCCTGACACTTCACCACTTCAGCACTTTCAGTGAAGAATTTTTTCTTAATATCCAAACTATATCCAATCTAAACCTCTCCTGGCACAACCTAAGGCCATTTCTTCTTGTTCTATCATTACCTGGGAGAAGAGATTACCCACCCATCCAGGGCTCCAACCTCCCTCCAGTGAGTTGTAGAGAGCAAGAAGATCTCCCTGTGACCTCCTGTTCTCCAGACTAAACAACCTCAATTTCCTCAGATGCTCCTCCTAAGGCTTGTTCTCCAGTACCTTCATCAGCTTCGTTGCCCTTCTCTGGACACCCTGCAACACCAAAATGTCTTTCTTGTAGTGAGGAGCCCAAAACTGAACATAACATTCAAGGAGTGGACTCACCAGTGCCCAGCACAGGGGGAGAATCACTTCTCTATTCCTGCTGGTCACACTGGTGCTGATCCAAGCCAGAGTTTAATCTTAACCCAAAACTAAAGACCTGAGTTAATTGCTTAAACATAGGCAGCAAGTTTGGTCCCATTCATTTGGGATGTTCTCAGGGTTTGGGCTACATCAGTACAAACTTCACAGGAATGATACAGGATAAAGAGGAAATTTTACTATTCCTGAGTATCAGCTGGAGGGCAAGCAGCATGACCCAGTGTATCTCAAAGGCAATAAAACACCAGTTTGAGGGCATCTGCTCAAAAATGCTGTTGGATAAAAATTCAGAATTAGTTCAAAAAAGAGGCAATCTGTGTCCCTTGTTTAACTGCTTGAAGTGTTAGATCTGCTCTCTGAAGTCTCACATCAGCTTGGCTCTTAAACAGTAATCAAAACCAGAAATTAAGACCAGCTTTCAACCAGGAAACTTCTGCACAACTCTCTGTCTGGGCACACAGGGAGGGGATTCTCCCCCTCAATTCTGCTCTTGTGAGACCCCACCTGGAGTCTTCCATTCAGTTCTGGAGCCCCTGGTACAAGAAAGCCATGGATGTGCTGGGATGTGTCCAGAGAAGGTCCAGGAGGATGCTCAGAAGGTTGGAGCAGCTCTGGAGTGAGGACACTGAGAGAGTTGGGATTGTTCAGTCTGGAGAGGAGAAGGCTCCAAGGAGAGCTCAGAGCAACCTTCAGAGATCTGAAGGGGCTCCAAGAAAGCTGGGGAGGGACTTGTGAGGATGTCAGGGAGGGATAGGACATGGGGAATGGATTCAAACTAGAGGAGGGGAGATGGAGATTGGAAGTTAGGAAGAAGTTCTTCACCAGGAGGGTGCTGAGAGCCTGACACAGGTTGTCCAGAGAGGTGGTGGAAGATTCCCCATCCCTGGAAGCTTTCAAGGGCAGATTGGATGGGGCTCTGAGCAACCTGATCAAGTGGGAGGTGCCCCATAGACCTGGATGACCTTAAAGGTCCCTTCCAACCCTGAAAATTCTATGATTCTATGATCAAAATGCCACTTTATCTGTTTTTCCTCTTCTCCCACAGTGTCATTGCTTTTCCAGACTCCTGCTTCCTTAGACTGCTCACAAGGAGGCTTTTGAGTCAATAAATATAAAATACAATAAATACAATAAAAGTGAGATCCCATCCCATGTTTCAGCCCTGCAGAATGTGTCACTGGAACCTGTCTGCATCCTGCACTTCCCACTACTCTTCAGTGAACCTCTGGACTCACCCATGCAGTGTTCTCCTAGCAGAGCACCTGAGTGCTGCTCAGTTAAATAAATCACAAACTGTGGTCTGTGGAGCAATGCTTTCAGCTTTCATATGTTAGTGGTTTGTTTTTTTTTCTTTCTTTACCACTTCATAGAATCATAGAATCATAGAATAGGCTGGGTTGGAAGGGACCTCAGAGATCATCGAGTCCAACCCTTGATCAACTACCGCCACAGTCATTAGACTATGGCACTGAGTGCCATATCGAGTCGCTTTTTAAATGTCTCCAGGGACGAAGAGTCCACCACCTCCCCAGGCAGCCCGTTCCAATGTCTGATCACTCTTTCCGTGAAAAAATTCTTTCTAATATCCAATCTGAACTTCCCCCGGCACAATTTAAGACCATGCCCTCTTGTCTTACTGAGAGTTGCCTGGGAAAAGAGACCAACCCCCCCCTGGCTCCAACCTCCTTTCAGGGAGTTGTAGAGAGCAATGAGGTCTCCCCTGAGCCTCCTCTTCTTCAGGCTGAACACCCCCAGCTCCCTCAGCCTCTCCTCATAGGATCTGTGTTCGAGTCCCTTCACCAGCTTGGTTGCCCTCCTTTGGACCTGTTCGAGGACCTCAATCTCCTTCTTGAACTGAGGGGCCCAGAACTGGACACAGGACTCAAGGTGTGGCCTCACCAGCACTGAGTACAGGGGCAGAATCCCTTCCCTGGACCTGCTGGCCACGCTCTTCCTGAGCCAGCCCAGGATGCCATTGGCCTTCTTGGCCACCTGGGCACACTGCTGCCTCCTCTTCAGCTTCCTGTCAATGCAGACTCCCAGGTCCCTTTCTGCCTGGCTGCTCTCCAACCACTCTGTCCCCAGCCTGTAGCACTGCTTGGGGTTGTTGTGGCCAAAGTGCAGGACCCGGCACTTGGCCGTGTTGAATCTCATCCCATTGGAGTCAGCCCATCTCTCCAGTCTGTCCAGGTCCCTCTGCAGAATCCTCCTGCCTTCCAGCTGATCAACACTTCTCCCCAGCTTGGTGTCATCAGCAAACTTGCTGATGATGGACTCAATCCCCTCATCCAAGTCATCAATGAAGATATTGAACAGGACTGGGCCCAACACTGATCCCTGGGGGACACCGCTGGTGACCGGCCGCCAACTGGAAGCAGCCCCATTCAGTACCAGTCTCTGGGCCCAGCCTTCCAGCCAATTCTTAACCCTGTGCAGAGTACGCTTGTCCAAGCTGTGGGCAGCCAGCTTTCTCAGGAGGATGCTGTGGGAGACAGTGTCAAAGGCCTTGCTGAAGTCCAGGTAGACCACATCCACAGCCTTCCCCTCATCCACCAGGCAGGTCACCTGATGATAAAAGGAGCTCAGGTTGGTCAGACAGGACCTGCCCTTCCTACACCCCGTGCTGGCTGGGTCTGATCCCTTGCCCATCCTGCAGGTGCTGTGTGATTGCACTGAGGATGATCTGTTCCATGACCCTGCCAGGCACTGAGGTCAGGCTGACGGGCCTGTAGTTTCCCGGGTCCTCCTTCCGGCCCTTTTTGTGGATTGGCGTGACATTCGCCAACTTCCAACTTCTTATTTCACAACTCGCCTGATTCTGGTCTTGTGTAAGAGTTGTTGTGGGAATAAAATCTTATCTCAGGGAAAGATCTTGCTTTACTTGCATCAAATTTTGAGATCTCCCTGAATTTCCTCCCTCCAGTAACAATAATAACAGCCTTACTCAATTAATAAAGGCCTAAAAGACACAGCTAATACATTGCTAAAGGTTTGCATACACACATCCAGAATGATTCTGTAGGATCTATGATTCTATAAAACTCTCTCCTTTTTCCACTGCACTGCTTCTCCTTTTTCCATCCAAAATTAGAAATAAAGACAAGATGCACTGTCCTCCTTGGGAAGGTATGGCCATCTTTTGTCTGTCTGTGTCAGTTTAGTTTTTGAAGATGTCTCAGTCATATACCAATGAGATCAAGTTTCAATCTGTTGACCACCCAAGTCCTGACAGCTCTCTGTACCCCCTGTGCTTGTGAAGGAGTTTAAACCATCTTCATGTTTTACTTGACAAGTGGGGAAGGCTGAGACTACACCCAGTGTCATTTAAATCCTGACAAGGAATAACTGCTCCATGGCAGCTGCTCCTATCCCTCATCTTGCTCTGTAGAGCTCCTAAATTCTCTTCTCAAGGTCCTTGGTGCCTTCTCTTGAGGCTGAGGATACAAAACCTGGCCAAGTTTTCCAGACTGATGTTGTGAGAGAGTTCAGAGGGGATGGAGAAGCCACTGGGAAAGGTGTGAAAAATGGGACCTTTGCACAAAGGTTGAGATTTGGTTCACAGGGGAGGGGGGAGAATGAAAGCAGATAAACAGAAAGAGATGCTTTGAACAGCCTGAATCAGCAGGGAAGAAGGAAGAAATGCATAGAAAATGTAAGAGAAATGGTGGGTGGATTTTTACTGTCTTGCATAGATGTAAATGAAAGTCAGGATCAGCTGGAACAGCCTCCTGGAAGAGCCTTCATGCATGGGGAGCAGAGCAGACACTTCCCCATCGCTTTGGATTTACAGACATTGGAATGTGAATTATTCCAGACTTCTGAGACAACTCTTCTAATCCTGGATGGCTTTCAGATCAGCCTGATGGCTTGAATCCTTCTTCTTCTACAAATGAAAAGCGGGCTTGTTTTTCCAAGGACAATTCCTGCTTGGGAACAACCCTACAGTGGGATAATCTCAGTCACACCACTGATGATTCTGCTTCTCTCAGCACTCACTTTTTGCTCTATAAATGGAACCAACACCACATACAGGACTGGCAAAGATGTTAGGTCATGCTCAGCAGGTTTAATGGATCCAGCAACTTTTTGGACTGTGCTCAGACCACAACCTGAGAGGAAACTGGTGACACCATCAAAAGTGAGGCTTTGCACAATTTATTCACTCTTTTAATGCATTTCTTGCTACTTTTCCCACACTTGCTCTGTTTATTCCAGCCTGACCATTGCCTTCCTCTCCTTCTCTTCTTCACTAGATTCTTCTCATCTGTCCCAAAAAGGACACAAATTCAACCAAGTTTGATCCCAAACTAAACTTTTGAACTGTATTATATTGGAGTGGACTGGAGATTAGGTCAAGAGAACTTATACACCCTTATTTCATCAAGGGATGAGGATTCTCTTCTTTGTTTACTATTTCTAAAAAAATTAAAGTTTTAGACATAATATTATTGATTAGGGAAAAAAAATCTGTGATTGGAACACTCATTACAATGCTCCAAAATATTATAATATTGGCTGAGCCTGTGCTCTAAAGGATGCAGGCAAGCATGAATTATGGGCTGGCACTGTGTCAAAAATGTAGCTATTGTTCTCAAAAACAGGATGCAGACCAAGGGGAAATGGTGTCTGGTCTTGACTGCTCATAGTAAAGGCATTAAAAACCCACCCTCGTCCTCCTGAAAAGGTAGAAGTTCAAATCTTCATGGGAGAAAAAAAAATTAAATTGTCCTGCATCTGTTGATTCCAACCATGTAAGTCTCTGGATCACCAACCATAGCTAAAAGTATTTCTTTCATCCATCCATCACTTTGTGGAGTGTGTTATCCATACATATTGCAAAGCAGCAACTGATAACTTCTTGGAAAGTTCCTTTAAACACAGATTTTTCATTGCAATTTAATAATACTCACTTTAAAATCAATGCACATTCTGGACCTACATAGAGAAAGAACAGGATTGGGTTTTTTTTTGCTTTCTGAGCACAAGTCCATGTTAGAACCACACTGAGAGTCCTGCAAAGGTCAGAGCTTTGTGCCAAGTGTGTATTAAAAGATGGTTGAAAAATTTCCAGTCAAAGTCAAGCAAAAATAGGTGGAGGGAAGAACAACTGGGCTCCTTCCATAGGTAGGGAGGAACTGTGTAAGTGCCTTTAAGCACAAAAAACTATGAATTTGGACTGTCCTTATTCAGTAAATATCTGCTTGTGTTTGTTGGTAGCTCACACCACTTTTTATTTTTACAATAAAATGCATTTTGCCCTGGCCAAGGGTGAAAATGTGCAGGAGGCAGAGACTCTGCACTAACCCCAGGGCATTTGCATCTTTGATGATTACTTTGATGGGTTTCTTTACAACAGCCATTCCTTCATCTTTCCAGATGCCCTGGAGCAGGTACTAAACTTGAGGTTTCCAGTTTAGCAGCCAAACCAACCAACTTCTCAGCCAAAGCTAAGCCAAATGGGGATTCCTTGTATTGTTCTGATGGCTGGGTGGCTTCCCTTGGGCTGGGGAAACCCGTGTGTGACTCCCAAAAAGGAGCTGGACCCCAAGGATGTTGTGAGACAGCATCTCCCATTTAAGAATAGCTCCTTATTGCAATGGGATGAAAGAGAGAATCATAGAATTGGCTGGGTTGGAAGGGACCTCAGAGATCATCTAGTCCAACCCTTGATCCACTACTGCTGCAGTTCCCAGCCCATGGCACTGAGTGCCACATCCAGGCTCTTTTTAAGTATCTCCCGGGACGGAGAATCCACCCCTTCCCTGGGCAGCCCATTCCAATGCCTGATCACCCACTCCAGAAAGAAATTCTTTCTAATCTCCAACCTAAACCTCCCCTGGCACAACTTGAGACCATGGCCTCTTGTCTTGCTGAGAGTTGCCTGGGAAAAGAGAGCAAACCCCCCCCTGGCTCCAACCTCCTTTCAGGGAGTTGCAGAGAGTGATGAGGTCTCCCCTGAGCCTCCTCTTCTCCAGCCTCAACACCCCCAGCTCCCTCAGCCTCTCCTCACAGCATCTCTGCTGGATCCCTTCACCAGCCCACTTGCCTCCTTTGGACCTGCTCCAGCACCTCAAACTCCTTCCTGAGTTGATGGGCCCAGAACTGGACACAGGACTCAAGCTGTGGCCTCCCCAGAGCTGAGCACAGGAGCAGAATCACTTCCTTGGACCTGCTGGCCACGCTGTTCCTGATCCAGCCCAGGATGCCATTGGCCTTCTTGGCCACCTGGGCACACTGCTGGCTCCTCTTCAGCTTCCTGTCAATCCAGACTCCCAGGTCCCTTTCTGCCTGGCTGCTCTCAGCCACTCTGTCCCCAGCCTGGACCTCCCCATGGGGCTGTTGAGGCCAAAGTGCAGGACCTGGCACTTGGCCTTGTTGAACCTCATCCTTTGTTGAACCTCATCCCCAAGAGGGATGGAACAGGGTAAAATCAGCCCAGGGTCTCAAGACCACACTCACTGCTTCTCCAGGATGCTCTTGGATGCAGAGGTAAAGAACAGATCATGCCTTTCCCCCAACCCAGTGCTACTCAGTGCTGTTGTTTTCCATTCCCAGAGTAGCAAGTCACAAATCAGGTCTTTGTAACTCAACACTGATCAGGTTATGAGTTGCTCCAGACAGGTTCAGTGCCAGGGAAAATGCTGCTTGGGAAAGGCACTGGACAACCCTCCCATACAGCTTGGTGTTACTTTTTTGATGTCCCCAAGGCTCCATCCCCACAGAAGGGTGAAGACAGCTTTATATTTGCTGCCTCCCAGCTCTGAGCTGCTCAGCCTCCAGCCAGCTCTGGCTGGGATCTGCATGGCTGAGCTCACAGCTTGTGCTGGGGATTTTTCATGGGCACATGGCCTCAGACAGGATTGGTTCATGGCACAGAATCACAGTTGGAAAAGACTTCTAAGATCACTGTGTCCAATCTTCAGCCCAGGGAAAAAAAAAAATCCCCCAAAAACCACCCCATCCCACTAGACCTCAGCCTGAAGTGCCTCATCCACACAGTTTTTAAATACTTCCAGGAATGGTGACTCCATCACCTCCCTGGGCACCAATTCCAGCACCTGACTACTGTCCCAGTAAAGAAATTCTTCCTCAGATCTGGGCTAAACCTCCCCTGGTGCAACTTCAGGCCGTTTCCTCTGGTCCTGTCATTGTTCACGAGAGAAGAGCCCAGCACCCACCTCCCTACAACCTCCTTGCAGGGAGCTGTAGAGAGCAATAAGGTCTCCTCTCAGCCTCCTCCTCACAGGTCTTGTTCTCCAGACCCTTCACCAGCTACGTTTCCCTTCCTGAGCATGATCCAGCATCCTAATATCTTTTTTTTTAGTGAGGGACCCAATTCTTTCTATGCTGACAAGCCCAGGGTGAAGTCAAAGGCTGAAGAACCAGGAGGTGATGTAACTGCCCAAGAGCTTTCCCCAGTATTAAATTAGGAAAGCTCCTCATAAAACTGGAACCAGACAATTCCTTGGTCCCTTTGGGCTGGCAGTGATCACTCAGTGGTCAGACGGAGTGCCTGCAGTTAAGTGCTGCTTTTATCCAATATAAGAAAGCTGTTCCAGAAAGCACAGATCACCACGTTAGGCTTGAGGAATGGTCCAAGGGTCACTGCTAACATCACAGACTCAGAGAAGATGGTCCAAGGGGCAACTGGGGATTTAAGTAATGAGTCTTTATATATACATGGATTACTCAAAACAAGCACCTCATTTCCCTTTTAGGGTCCTGGAGAAAGCTGTGGCTTTTGCAGGGTAGCAAAACCTGAAGAAAGAAATATGTTTTGTGCTTGAAGATGAAGGAGGTGGTAATGATGGAGCCACTTTTGTGGTCAAATCACATCAATCAGTGGCTGTCCCACCTAAGGTCTGCTTTGGGTGTTCTCCATTCCATCTCAGGGAGGAAAAGGGGCCCAAACCTCACCAGGCTTTTTGTTGCCTCTGCAATATTCATGGTTATGTTCCAGCACAGCAAGGAGGGAGCTGGGACATGGCTGAGGCTCAGGTGGTCCCTGGGAGCAGAACACAGCCCTTTGCTCTCCTGGAGAGGGCTGTGAGGGGTGTGGGGAGAGTGTCCAGCAGCCCAGGGGATGGTTTGTTGGCTGATTCAGCAATGTTCCTCCTGCAGACTCTTTGGCTGCCCACTCCTGACTTGGGCTGCTTAAGAGATAAGCAGTTCCCTGGTTATCAGCTGCAGAAGTGATAGTCAGCTTAACGAGCCAAATATTGCATTTTTCTCACAGGGGGAGGATTGACCCTCTGGGGGAGGCTTGGCCAGCAGCCAAAGGGGCATGGGAACTCAGCCAGGGTGCTGACAGAGGTCATGCAAGGTAGCAGATACCCTTTTCCTGGGGTGCTTTCAGGTCTCAGCCACCACTTTGCAAGGTGCCAAGTAGCACAGGCAGCACAAGTTAAGCAGCCTGGGGTGCACATGGATATAAATTGTAGGACAGTGGATTACACTGTTGTGGGGTTGTTTTCTTTTCTCTTTTATCACTTTTTGGGTTTTTTTTTCTTAGCCCAATTATTGATATTGATTGCTGCAGAGCTAGTGGCATCTCTCTTATTCTATTTTCTCTAAATTCCAGCTTGAATCACAGTTCCCATGGACTGCATTGCAGGGAGGGCAGAGGGCTGGAGGAGAACAAGTAGCTGTCATCAGGAGGTAAGAGTGGAACTCAAAGGTCAGCGTCCTGGCCTGTATCCGGAACAGCGTCGCCAGCAGGTCCAGGGAAGGGATTCTGCCCCTGTACTCAGCTCTGGTGAGGCCACACCTTGAGTCCTGTGTCCAGTTCTGGGCCCCTCAGTTCAGGAAGGATATCGAGGTCCTGGAGCAGGTCCAAAGGAGGGCAACCAGGCTGGTGAAGGGACTCGAGCACAGACCCTATTGAGGAGAGGCTGAGGAGCTGGGGCTGTTCAGCCTGGAGAAGAGGAGGCTCAGGGGAGACCTCATCACTCTCTACAACTCCCTGAAAGGAGGTTGGAGCCAGGTGGGTGTTGGTCTCTTTTCCCAGGCAACTCTCAGCAAGACAAGAGGGCATGGTCTTAAGTTGTGCCAGGGGAGGTTTAGGTTGGATATTAGAAAGAATTTCCTTTACGGAGAGAAGTGATCAAGCATTGGAATGGGCTGCCCAGGGAAGGGGTGGATTCTCCGTGTCTGGAGATATTTAAAAAAGAGACTGGATGTGGCACTCAGTGCCATGGTCTAGCAACCGCAACGGTGGTTCAAGGGTTGGACTTGATGATCTCAGAGGTCCCTTCCAACCCAGCCAGTTCTATGATTCTATGATTCTATGATTATTATTCATTGACTTACAGTGTTGAAACTACCAGTGTTTGAACATCTGAGCCCCTTTCACCTAAGGCTGCCCAAAAATACTAGTCTTAAATTGCTGGACTCTTGTAAAATATTTAAATGGAGCCTTGGAGGAGTTCCTAGGAGAAGTGTAGGTGGAAATTGAATGTAGAAGCTGTGACTCACAGTCACTTGCTTGTATCCCTGTATTGTTTGCAGAGCTCTGATTCCTAAAAACTGGCAGCTTTAGCCAGCCCAGTAGAAATAAACAATCTAGAATTAACATCAGAGAAATAAATGCCCCAAGGACTGACCAATGCAGATAAATAACAGTGACCTGGCATCCAGACTATAAAAGGTTGTGCGTGTTGGAGAGGTTGCTCTTCAACAATAAAGAGAATTGATGGCATAACTAAGAAAGGGCCACGTGGGTTTGGGTTGTGTACCCAAAAAGAGGGTGACAAGACTCCAGACAGGGCCCCACTGCCAAGTCAGATGGGAAATCTCATAATCTGTTTAGGAAGCCGAAGGAGCACAAAAGGATCAACAAATTCAAACCAGGCAATAGGATGCTGTTCATGCAGAGAAAAAAAACTATCAAAAAACCACAAACAAACAAACAAACAAACAAAACCAACAGTTCTTGTACACATATGGTATTTATTTAAGATTTCTTAAGCCACTCATGCTGCTATGGCTTGAAGATATCATAGAATCTGATGAATTGGGAGGGAACCAAGGATTATCAAGTCCAACTCCTGTCCATGTGCAGGGCAGCCCCAGGATCACTCCATGTGCTTGGGAGCATCATCCCAATGCTTCTTGAACTCAAGCAGCTTTGGTGCTGTGACCACTTCCCTGGGGAGTTTGTTCCACTGCTCAACTGCTCTCTGGGTGAAAAAAACCTTTTCCTGATATCTAACCTAAACCTCCCCTGATTCAGCTTCCTACCATTTCCCCAAGCCCTGTCTTTGGCCACAGGAGTGAAGAAATAAGTGCCAGCCCCATCTCTTCCCCTTGTGAGGAAGCCAAATATTCCAAGGACAAATATTCCGGGGTCTGTGGAATACAGATACATACGTTTAGACCAATACACCTGTGATAAGAAAATCCAGTTTGAAAATATTATCATCCTGGACATCAAGTACAGAAGGTTTTCAGGTGCACAGCCATGGTTCCTATATAGAAGGTTTTTTAAATAGATGTTCTGTACAGTTGTGTTGCATGTTGCCTTCAGTGAACATCATGCATATGGGTAAAATGCCATCAGTTTGTGACGGGTTATCATGGAAATGAGGATAAAAAAGAGCCTCAGTTATCAAGCCTACTGACTTAGCTCGATTCAACCTGCCTACATGATCCAGAACCACAGATGTGGCTCCATCTTATCTCACTCAACAAATTGGTCCAACCTATCTGCTTGGTTTCATACCAGCAATGTGCAGGATGGGTTTCATCTTCACCAGGAAGAAAGAAAAGAAAGAAAAGAAAGAAAAGAAAGAAAAGAAAGAAAAGAAAGAAAAGAAAGAAAGAAAAGAAAGAAAAGAAAGAAAAGAAGGAAGGAAGGAAGGAAGGAAGGAAGGAAGGAAGGAAGGAAGGAAGGAAGGAAGGAAGGAAGGAAGGAAGGAAGGAAGGAAGGAAGGAAGGAAGGAAGGAAGGAAGGAAGGAAGGAAGGAAGGAAGGAAGGAAGGAAGGAAGGAAGGAAGGAAGGAAGGAAGGAAGGAAGGAAGGAAGGAAGGAAGGAAGGAAGGAAGGAAGGAAGGAAGGAAGGAAGGAAGGAAGGAAGGAAGGAAGGAAGGAAGGAAGGAAGGAAGGAAGGAAGGAAGGAAGGAAGGAAGGAAGGAAGGAAGGAAGGAAGGAAGGAAGGAAGGAAGGGAAGGAAGGAAGGAAGGAAGGAAGGAAGGAAGGGAGGGAGGGAGGGAGGGAGGGAGGAGGGAGGGAGGGAGGAGGGAGGAAGGAAGGAAGGAAGGAAGGAGGAAGGAAGGAAGGAAGGAAGGAAGGAAGGAAGGAAGGAAGGAAGGAAGGAAGGAAAGGAAGGAAGGAAGGAAGGAAGGAAGGAAGGAAGAAGAAGGAAGAAGGAAGGAAGGAAGGAAGGAAGGAAGGAAGGAAGGAAAGGAAGGAAGGAAGGAAGGAAGGAAGGAAGGAAGGAAGGAAGGAAGAAGGAAGGAGGAAGGAGAAGGAAGGGAGAAAGAAAGGGAGAAAGAAAGGGAGAAAGAAAGGGAGAAAGAAAGGGAGAAGAAAGGGAGAAAGAAAGAGAGAAGAGAGAAAGAAAGAGAGAAAGAAAGAGAGAAAGAAAGAGAGAAAGAAAGAGAGAAAGAGAGAAAGAGAGAAAGAGAGAAAGAAAGAAAGAAAGAAAGAAAGAAAGAAAGAAAGAAAGAAAGAAAGAAAGAAAGAAAGAAAGAAAGAGAAAGAAAGAAAGAAAGAAAGAAAGAAAGAAAGAAAGAAAGAAAGAAAGAAAGAAAGAAAGAAAGAAAGAAAGAAAGAAAGAAAGAAAGAATCATAGAATCCTAGGGGTTGGAAGGGACCTCGAAAGATCATCTAGTCCAACCCCCCCTGCCAGAGCAGGGCCACCTAGAGTACATCGCGCAGGAACGTGTCCAAGCGGGTTTTGAATGTCTCCAGTGAAGGAGACTCCACAACCTCCCTGGGCAGCCTGTTCCAGGGCTCTGTCACCCTTACAGTAAAAAAATTTTTTCGAATATTCAACTTGAACCTCCTATGCTCCAATTTACACCCATTACCCCTTGTCCTATCACTGGTAATCACTGAGAAAAGCCTAACTCCATCTCCCTGACACTCGCTCCTTACATATTTGAAAACATTGATGAGGTCACCCCTCAGTCTCCTTTTCTCCAAACTAAAGAGACCCAGCTCCCTCAGCCTTTCCTCATAAGGGAGATGTTCCACTCCCTTAATCATCTTCGTAGCTCTGCGCTGGACTCTTTCAAGCACTTCCCTGTCCTTCTTGAACTGAGGGGCCCAGAACTGGACACAATACTCCAGGTGTGGCCTCACTAATGCAGAATAGAGGGGGAGGAGAACCTCTCTTGACCTACTAACCACACCCTTCCTAATGCACCCCAGGATGCCATTGGCCTTCTTGGCCACAAGGGCACATTGCTGGCTCATGGTCATTCTCTTGTCTACCAGGACCCCCAGGTCTCTTTCACCTACACTGCTCTCCAGCAGGTCAGCCCCCAACCTATACTGGGACATCGTGTTGTTCTTCCCCAAATGCAAAACTCTACACTTCCCCTTGTTGAACTTCATCATGTTTCTCTCTGCCCAACTCTCTAGCCTGTCTAAGTCTCTCTGAATGGCCGCACGGCCTTCCGGTGTGTCAGCCACTCCTCCCAGCTTAGTGTCATCAGCAAACTTGCTGAGGGTACACTCTATACCCTCATCCAAGTCGTTGATGAAGATATTGAACAACACCGGTCCCAGTACCGACCCCTGAGGGACTCCACTAGTCACACACCTCCAACCAGAATCTGCCCCATTGACTACAACTCTCTGACTCCTTCCTTTCAACCAGTTCCTGATCCACCTCACTACCTGATCACCAAACCCATACTTGGTCAACTTATCTACAAGGATGCTGTGAGAGACGGTGTCAAATGCTTTACTGAAATCAAGATAAACCACATCTACCGCTCTTCCATTATCTATCCACCTAGTAATTTCCTCATAGAAGGCTATGAGGTTAGTCAAACATGATTTACCCTTGATAAAACCATGCTGACTGCTCTTGATGACCCCCATGTCCTTGATATGCCTGGAGATAGCGACAAGAACAAGTTGTTCCATCACCTTTCCAGGGATGGAGGTGAGGCTGACCGGTCTATAGTTACCCGGGTCCTCCTTTTTGCCCTTTTTGTAGACTGGAGTGACATTTGCTATTCTCCAGTCCTCAGGCACCTCTCCTGTTACCCATGACTTACTGAAGATGATGGAGAGTGGCCTAGCAATGACCTCCACCAGTTCCCTCAGCACCCTTGGATGCATTCCATCTGGACCCATCGACTTATGGATGTCCAGATTACTCAGCTGATCCCTAACCCAATCCTCATCTACTATGTCAAGCTCCTCATCTATCTCGACTACTTCTGGGGCTAAATGAATCTGGGGCTCATGCGGAAACCCTGCAGGAGTAAAGACAGAGGCAAAGAAGGTGTTCAGCACCTCTGCCTTCTTTATATCCTCTGTCACCAGGGCTCCCATCTCATCCCTTAGTGGGCCAATATTGCCTCTAGTGTTAGTTTTACTAGCTATGTATTTGAAAAAGCCCTTTCTATTATCCTTAACCTGACTTGCAAGGTTAAGTTCCAAGGAGGCCTTAGCTTTCCGAATTGCCTCCCTACATCCTCTGACGACAGTCCTGTATTCCTCCCAAGTGACCAGCCCCCCCTTCCATGATCTGTAGATTTTCCTTTTCCACTTAAGTTTTCCCAGCAGTTCCTTTTTTAACCATGCAGGCCTCCTAGCTCCCTTACTGGATTTCCTAACCATAGGGATGCTCTGATCCTGTGCTTGCAGATAGTGGTCTTTGAATATTGACCAGCTATCTTGAGCCCCTTTATCTTCTAACACCCTGTCCCATGGGATTTCTCTTAACAGTTGATTGAGGAGGCCAAAGTTTGCCCTGCGGAAGTCCAGGGTTCTGGTCCTACTGGGCATTCTGGTCCTTCCACACAGGATCCTGAACTCAACCATCTCATGATCACTGCAGCCAAGGCTGCCATTGACCACCACTGCTTCAACAAGGCCCTCCTTGTTGGTTAGTACAAGATCCAGCAGCGCTCCTCTTCTAGTCGGCTTGTCCACCATTTGCATTAAGAAGTTATCGTCAATGCACTGGAGGAACCTCTTAGACTGTGAAAGAAAGAAACATTGATTTATAGCTGGAAGTAGCTTAGCAGTGGTCCCAATGAAATGCAAAGCAGATGCCTTCAAGAAGCAGAAACAGAGCAGAGCTGACTGATGACTCCGTGGCACAAAAAACTTTGATTTCAAACTATTTCAAAGCCTGATCTGTGCTTCCAGACTTGGTTTGTGCTGCTTTTTTTTTTTTTAAGGAATTATCCAAAACATTGTACTTGGCTTTTATTATAAACAATGTGACAAAACCTACTCATTGTTCCTTATAATCTCAGCTCTGTATTTGTCCTATTGTTTGTATTTAGAAATCTTTGTTCCCAGTTTTGACTCCTAGCAGAAATGTCTTTGATGTTTTGCTGAATGACTTCAGATTTCCTACATTTGAGTTTGGGGACTCCAGTTTCAAGGTGTGCTGTCATATCCTTGAGATATTTCACTTCCTTTTACAGTATTACTTGGGACTGGAAGATCTGGAACCTCCCAAAGTCCAGGGAAAGCTTAAGTACAACTGGTTGAGCACATTCAAAGCACTGAGAGTCAATCTTGAAAGGATCCAGAACAAATCATTGGATCATTGTTCTTGGAAAATGTGCAGCTTAAGTCTCAGACTTTCCAGAATATGTAGACAATGTTCTGACACCAAGAGATTACAAACATGTGTTCAGGCTTTGACAGAAAATGGGAAAGTATTAAAAAAAAAAAAATAGTTACTGGGAAAATTAATTTGATTCTCAAAATGAGACTTCCCATTACCACAAACATTGCCTCTTTCATGACGTGTTGAGCTGGGAAAAACATCAAAAAGGGAAAAGCTCCACAGATCATTAATGAATGCAGTAACAGCAAAGGGAATGATGCACTGACACTGCTAATTAGAAACAGGACCAAGGGTAATAAAATGGACTATCATCAAAAGAATAATATATTAGAAAAATATGCAGATTACAAAGGGAGACTGTTAATGATGTACAGAAATTGCATAATAATAATGTAATGCTTAACAGTCATCTGAAATCCTGTCTTAGACATGTAAATCCCTTATTTATGTAAATCATAGAATCATAGAATTGGCTGGGTTGGAAGGGACCTCAGAGATCATTGAGTCCAACCCTTGAACCACCGTTGCGGTTGCTAGACCATGGCACTGAGTGCCACATCCAGTCTCTTTTGAAATAGCTCCAGACACGGAGAATCCACCCCTTCCCTGGGCAGCCCATTCCAATGCCTGATCACCCTCTCCAGAAAGAAATTCTTTCTCATCTCCAACCTAAACCTCCCCTGGCACAACTTGAGACCATGGCCTCTTGTCTTGCTGAGAGTTGCCTGGGAAAAGAGCCCAACCCCCCCCCTGGCTCCAACCTCCTTTCAGGGAGTTGCAGAGAGTGATGAGGTCTCCCCTGAGCCTCCTCTTCTCCAGGCTGAATAGCCCCAGCTCCCTCAGCCTCTCCTCATAGGGTCTGTGCTCGAGTGCCTTCACCAGCCTGGTTGCCCTCCTTTGGACCTGCTCCAGGACCTCGATATCCTTCCTGAACTGGGGGACCCAGAACTGGACACAGGACTTGAGGTGTGGCCTCACCAGGGCTGAGTACAGGGGCAAATAGTTTTCCTCTTATTCCTTTCCTCAGTATTTACTTTTCTACATTCTTATGTCGTTTGCAAAGTTACTGACATAACTTTGAGGTTTTGGACAGTATGGCCTGGTTCTGCACACCTCAATAACCACAGTTATTGAAAAATGCTGTGAAAATGGGTGTGTTCTGACCCGAGACCTCTGAAAGAATCCAAATGGGCATTTACATCACCAGGACTGAGAAAACAATCACAAATGTTTTTAAGAAATGCCTTTCACTCTATCATTCATATAGAAAATCAGGTTTTGTTGGGGTTTTTTTTTGAAATCTCATTATTTTAACAGAAATCAGAGGTGGTTTTGATCTACCTGAGCAGTCCCTTCAAATGCCCATTAGAGGCTGTGATATGACAGCAGCAGCCCTTTATAATCTTGAGCATCTAGAAAATATTCTGGTGTCAACTGCAAATGACAGAAACACCCTTTTTTACTGACATTAGAGTGGAGTGATGAATTTTTAGCATGTACTTTATCCATCAGGCCCTGGTGGAAGGATAATAACAGCAGGTGGGGGAGAAGACTGATGGTCTTCGTGTCATTCAGCTCTTCCCATTTGGTTTCATCTTTGCAATCATTTTTGTGTCACCTTTGAATCAAATTATGGATTTAAGGAGGTCAGATTGTTGTCACTGGCAGATATTTTTGTTATATATATCCAGTCTCTGCCAGCTAAGCTCTATGGGCTCACATTTTTCTGAAATGAGCTTTAAAGACCTGTTAAATCTTCATTTTGGTACAAGCTCTCTTCTTTTTTCTTTCTCTCTCTTTCCTTTTTTTTTTCTTTCTTTCTTTTTTTTATTTCTTTCTTTTTTTTCTTCCTTTTCTTTTTTTTTCTTTATTTTTTTCTTTTTCCTTTCCTTTTCTCTCTTTTTCTTTTCTTTTCTTTTCTTTTCCTTTCTTTTCTTTTTTTCTTTTTTTTTTTTTTTTTTTTTTTTTTTTCACATGGCACCAGTTTATTCCGGAATCAGAACCTTTTCAAGGTCATCTCATGAAAATCTAGTTTCAGATCTGGGCTCTGAGTCCTGGCCTGATGATGATCACATTCAAACCATCTCAACCCACTGCACTTAAAGCTGGGCAGATAATCTGAAGTGTTTGTCTATATCCAATAGAGGCAATTCCAGAGGTGTCACATCACTTAAAGTGACTTTATGTACTTTAGGGCAGGAAGATGCTCTTCAGAGATTCTTTTCTCTCTCCACTAGTAGGAGAGTAACTTAAAGCAGGTTACCAGAAGCTTAAATAAAAAATTTCAGATCAAATCATTAATGTTTCATCAATTAGTGTAGGTTTAAGCCATTTGTTCATGTTTTTTCCACCAAATCCAACATTGTACCCTTTCCCTTTTATTAGAAATGGCTCAGACACACACTGCTAAGGAAGGTCCAGAAGTGTTTGATCCACCCCAGGGAGTAGGGACATAGGTGACCTCTTCAGGACCATCCCAACCTTTGTAAGGTTAAATGCAATCAAGATGAGTTGCTGACTCAAATTCTTCTATAATCAGTGTCCAACACTGCTTCTTTTTCTCCACTGGCAAAAAAAGGGAGCTCAGGATCCAACACCTACACCACATCCATCCATTTGTCTGACTGATTTGGTGGCCTTTTACAATGGGGTCACAGCCTCAGTGGACAAAAGCAAAGCAACAGACATCAAATACCTGGACCTGTGCAAAGCATTCAGCACTGTCCCAGACAGCATTCTGATCTCTGGAATGATATGGATTTGATGGATGGACCACTCGTTGGATAAGGAACTGGCTGGGTGGTCACACCCAAAGAATTGTGATCAGTGGCTCAGTGTCCAAATGGAGATGTGGGATGAGAGGTGTTCCTCAAGGGTTCAACTCAGACAGTGCTGTTCAGCATCTTTGTCAGCAACATGGACACTGGAATCGAATGCACTCTCAGCAATTTTTCTGACAACACCAAACTGTTGGGTAAGGAAGGGTCCTGGAAGGAAGGGATGCCATATGTTTGTTCAAACTGCATGAAGTTCAACACAGCCAAGTGCAAAGTTCTGCACCTGGGTCAAGACAATCCCATGCAGGAATAGAGGCTGGGAGGAGAAAGGATTGAGGGCAGTCTTGAGGAGAAGGACTTGGGGGTGGTGGTGGAGCAGAAGCTAAACATGAGCCATCAGTGTGTGCTTGGAGCCCAGAAACCAACCCTGTCCTGGGGGCATCAGAAAAAACACAGACAGTGGTTGAGGGAGGGGATTCTCCCCCTCTGCTCTGCTCTGCTCTGCTCTGCTCTGCTCTGCTCTGCTCTGCTCTGCTCTGCTGAGACCCCACCTGGAGTCCTGTGTCCAGTTCTGGAGTCCCCAGCATCAGAAGGACACAGAGCTCCTGGAAGGTGTCCAGAGGAGCCACTCAAATGCTCAGAGGGCTGAGCAGCTCCCTGGGAAGCCAGGCTGAGGGATTGGGGTTGTTCAGGTTGGAGAAGAGGAGGCTCCCAGGGGAGCTCAGAGCAACCTTCCAATATCTGAAGGGGCTCCAAGAAAGTTGGGGCAGGGTTTTGGACATGGGGGCATAGGGAGAGGAGAAGGGAAATGGGTTAAAAGTTGGAGAGGGGAGATTGAGGTTGGACATTAGGAAAGAAAAACCTTTCCTGTGTTGAGCCCCTGTCCCAGGTTGCCCAAGGAAGTTGTGGCTGCCCCATCCCTGGCAGTGTCTCAGCCCAGGTTGGATGGGGCTTGGAGCAACCTTGTCTGGTGGGAGATGTCCCCACCCACAGAGGAACAAGATGATCTTTAAGGTGCCTTCCAACCCAAGCCATTCTATGTTTTATATTTAATCTTGCAGATCCCACCAATAAGGTTCAAATAGAAAACACATCTTGTGCAATTTAGTCTCAAATATTTGCAGGTTTGATAGTGCAGCTGGATATCAGCTACTTACTGGAAATATCTCCAAAGCCATTGCAACGCATATGATGTTTATTAGAAGTAAAGCATCTCTGATATCTTATTTTGAGTGATAATGTGTGAGGTTGAAGAGCATCCTCACAGTTTACAACTCAATACACTTTCTGGTTGTCTGAGGAGCAGATGTATCAGCAAGAAGATGATGAGTGCTGAGTAGGTAGGAAGCTTTGAGGACAGGATGATAATGTAAAGTTGAAAACTCTACATTCTCCAGAATCCTGGGTGACCATAAATCATGGTGGACTCCATCAAATCACACCAGGAGCCAAATTCCATGTACGTCCTCTATCAAAATGAAAATTTATAACAGTGGGAAGAGTTACAGTCTGGATTTGAAAAAGCAGGAGTTAATCAACCCAGTGAGATGAAAGCAAATGCATTTGCATTTCAAAGTAGCATAAATTAAAAAAAATCAACTGAAGATCACCTTATTATATTGCTACAGTGAAACTGAATGGATAAATGACTGCAGTGCATAACAATCAAGGCAACAGATAGAATTAGTCTTTGGAGAAGACAAACATTTCCTCCTCTGTGTATGGAAAAGGAGTTAGGCCCCTGAACACCCATTTATTAAAATGCCAAACCAGGGATTTCATACAGAGATCCTCTTCTCTCTCTCTGCTCTGTGGTGGTATGAACAAAGGGCCTCTGCAACCCAAATCCTCTTGGGTTACAAATCTCAGCCACCTCTGGGAACAGCACCCAACTCATCAGTGTAGTTCAACAAGGCCAAGTGCCGGGTCCTGCACTTTGGCCACAACAACCCCATGGGGAGCTCCAGGCTGGGGACAGAGTGGCTGGAGAGAATTTCTTTACAGAGAGAGTGATCAGGCATTGGAATGGGCTGCCCAGGGAAGTAGTGGATTCTCCATCCCTGGAGATATTTCCAAAGAGACTGGATGTGGCACTGAGTGCCATGGCCTAGCAACCGCAACGGTGGTTCAAGGGTTGGACTCGATGTTCTCTGAGGTCCCTTCCAACCCAGCCAATTCTATGATTCTATGATTCTAACAGAAATACATCCCCTATTCAACTCATTTCTATGTCTGATGCCATGTTAGCTTTGACCTATACTAAATCTTGGCAACTTGACATGTATTTTTTTTTATCCTAGCAAGCTGAAAGGCAAATCCCAGAGGTAAAATTCTGGCATCAGTAGAGACAAGGGGTTTGATTTGAAGGTGGCAAAATTTTCCCCCAACATCTGATCTTCCTGCTCACTCTGGACAGTTTTAATCCAGATCTTAAGGCTGTAGCTGGAACTTTACTCAGAACTGGCTGGCTCAAGCCCTCAGGCAGTGTCCTCCAGCAGTGCTAAGCAGTAATATTATTGGCCAATAACAAAATGATCTGACAAGATGAGTTTTTCATAGAGGCTGGATTTACAGACCATAGATTATTTTCCTCTAGAGATATGGAAGATATAAACAGGATCAAAGCTTCCTTCTTGCAAACATTTACATATGTGCTACGCTTCATTTATCAGGCTGGGCTAATTGACATCAGACTCTTGTGTACATAAAGTTAAATGTGTATAAATACTGTGAGCACGGGGGGTCAAAAAGTAAAAGAAAGCCCTTAGGCAAACAGTTCTATATAATCAAGTGGGTGGTTAAGAAGTTACAGCTTGCAGGCTCAGCTCTGGCACTTGGCTTGTGCATGGCCTTAATGTGCAAGAGCACAACTCTGCTCTGACATGAGTGGTGGAGGAGAGATTTAAGCACAAGGATTGCACAGCTGGGGTAGACTGAGAGCAGGAAAATGCTCAGTGATGGCAGCTCAGGGGTGAGCAACATTCTGATAAAGGTCAGAAGGGATGTGCTGCCAAAGCTCCGAGCCACCCTGCTTCAAACTCACTTTGAAGGTCATTCCTGCAAGTGATAGGAAGGGTCGTGTAGGGGATGAGGGGTGTGTTTCCATTTTAGCTGGAAGAGCTAAAGTTGTGGAGCTGCACAAATCCTGCTGTAAGTTTGGGGAAAGGTCTTGTAACCCCCTGGAAGAATAAATCTTCAGTTATCTCAACGTTGTCTCTTTCCAGACGCTCAAAAGGTTTGCACAAAGTGATTACTGGCATTGCTTGAAAGCATTTCCCCCAAACATGGTGATTCTCGACTATCAGGAAATTATAAAGAAGACATTTTAAGAACTTTTCCTATATCTATCACTTTTTTGTTGCCTCTCTGCAGCGCCAAAGCTGAGAAATAGTGTGCAAACGATCAGATGCGAGGGTAGGACACGTTACAAAAATGTGTCAGCTTGTCTGGGTCTGCTTTATCTGTGTGGATAAAGTTAGCTTCAGAAATCAGAGTAAACCATGAGGATTTTTCATATGACCATCTATCATTCAGAGGAAGGAGGGCTGTGTTACTCAGCTGTTTGTTGATACCAGAGGTGTACGTGGTGAATTAGCGGCTTTCTGTGATTTCCCATAAAAGTTCTGGAAGGACATAAAACCAACAAATAAATCTGACAGCAATCCAGGTCTGGCAGTGTGCTGAATTAAACCTGAGTCATACGAGTTACAATAGCTTGTTCATCAGAAACACAGGAGTGTGCTGGGAGAAAGGAAACAAAACTCACTGACAGTTCTTGGCACCGTCAGGCAGCGCACACCGAACTGTGTTGGGATCAGTCTCAATGTGTCTGTAAAAGAGAACTGCAAAGGAGAGGCAATTTTTAAAAAAATCATTGCTCCAAAACTTCCATATTAGCCCTTTGGGAAGGATTTCCCTTGGTCTGAACTGCCCCAGAAGATGTGGTGCTCTAAGCATCCCATCTAACTGAATAAAAGGATGTGGTGCTCTCAGATGGAATCTGGTCTCTTTATTTAGGTTTCTAGACAAACTGCCCAGGATCATCTGTGTGCTCTGATCTCCATCCTCAAAGCTGCAAAATCATGAATGGTAAGCACCCCATATACTCAAAAAACAATGTTCAGCACCCCAGCTGCAGTTTACTGCAGGACATATCAGAGATCACACAGGGTTCAGTTCCAAACCAGCATCTTGCCAGATTTCCAAATATACATTGGAACCTTATTGGTTTTTCTTCACAAAACCTTTGCCTCGTGAGCTGAACAGTTTCAGTGAGACATGTAACAGTACCAGTTAAAAATGAGTTTGTCATAGTGTGTAACCTCCAGGAAGGAGTTGGCATTTTGGCATTGAATTGAAAGGAAGAGGCTTTCCTCTTTCTTGAACAGATTCACAATATAAAGTTCAAAAGGTCTTGGTTGCCATCCTGATTTCTGCTCTTCTTATTGAACAATTAATGTTACCCTGTCGATGCTCTCAGCCTCTTTCACACAAGGTGCAAGATTTCCAGAAAAATCCCAGTTCTGTGCATATATAGACCCTGGATGCAAATGATGTTTTTCTATAGAAAGAGTGAACCAGTGGCTAACCAGCTGAGTAACTTCTGCTCATTCATCCAAGCCCTGGGGGTTGGATCATTCAGCAAGGAATTGCAGGTTAAACTCCATGCCTTGAACTGTAAATGCTGCTAGTGGTGCTCAATGCCTATCTATTTTTACTATTGGTCACTAAAATATGAATTTCAAATCTAAAATAAGAATCCAAACTTAACTTCAGGCCTTTTAGTTCTGGTGTCCTGGTTTGGATGAATCACAAAGCCTGAATAACAGAAATCTGGGCACCTTATTAACAAAAAAAGAGTGAGGGTGGTGAGACACTGGCCCAGGTTGCCCAGAGAAGCTGTGGATGCTCCATGCTTGGAATATCTCAGGCCAGGTTGGATGGGGCTTGGAGCAACCTGGGCTGTGGGAGGTGTCCCTGCCTATTGTAGAGGGGTTGGAATGAGATAATCTTTAAGGTCTCCTCCAACTCAAACCATTCTGTGATTCTATAATGCTATGAAAGAAGTCCAGCAATTCTTGTTTGCAGGCTGGGATGAAAAAACAGGATGAACTTACCAGTCACTTGTGGTCAGACCTAAAAAGATTCTTAGGAACCCAAGTCCCTGCTGCTTTTAGGGGACTGAGGCACCTGACTCCTTTTTTGCCTGTGATCCATAGTATCTCTTCTCTCCACATTTTAAATAACAACCACCTTGCTCCTTGGTGCAGTTGCCTGCTGTGCTGACATCTGGAGCAACCATGATCTCTTGGTCAATATTGCAGTAAAGCCTGGCTGTAAATTTGCAAATCTTCTTCCTGGCACCCATTTTTTAGTTGAACCATGTGCCTGAAGAAACTGAGAGCATACCTGATACTGGATGCTCCAGTAAACACTGGAAAGCAATGACATTTTAAAATCAGAATAAAAAAAATTTTCAAAATCAGAATAAAAGCTGCTGTCCCAGATAAATATCTTTTTTCCCTTAAAAATAATTTTGATTATTCACATCTTGGATCTAGTGAGATGGTTGTCTTTGGCTGATTGCAAGACATAATATGAACTATCTTAATATTTTAATAGTGACTCAGAAGCCCTGATGCTCATCTTTGAACTTTTGATACAGTTCAGAGGGCCAACACTATCCCCTCGGCAAGAATCACGGGGTTGTACATCCCTTATTTTCTATGAAACCAAGGCTGTGGATGAGCAGGGGATCAACAGAGGTCTTCCAAACCAGCAACAGGTTGTTTTTCCATGGGTCCCAAAGCAACACAGCAAGCTGAATCAGACAGGGAAGTCTGCACTGCCCCTCCTGTGCACAGTAGTTTCTCCAGCTCAGTTTCATCACTCTCCTCCTCAAGGGCTCAGTGACATTGGCAAATGTTCATCCACAGCTCCAGGACTGCCAACATCTCAGTTCTTTGGCACTGCCACACTTCCTGCTAGAGGAGTGACAACATACAGAGCATCCTCAGGGGGATGGGACAAGGTCCCAGAGGAAGAAAGAACCCCCAGGAACACTGCAACTCTCAATTCCAACTACAACACACATTTCTGACCTCCTTCCCTTAAATATGCACCGTACATTAAAAAAAAAAATTAAAATAACAAAAAAACCCCATCATCCTTCCAAAACAAAGCAGCCCACTGCATCTCCTTCTCCCCCCAGAGAGGATGAGAGAAGAAACACATGATGTGTTAGTCATAGGCTGCAAGATCAGAGGAGAGCATGGAGATTGTCTGTCTGACTTCTTGCGTAAGAGAAGTCAGCTCCTGGCAGTCACTTCTGACTTGAAATGGAGAAAAATGTACTGTGGTGATTTGGAGAATTACTAGAAATGGAAATTCAACCACATTCCCTCTTCCACTTTGTTCCAATGACTTGTTACACGCCTTTGTTTTAGATCTGTTTGTCCAGCCTTTAGGTCTCATCCTACTTCTGTCTCTAAGACTGCAAATTCGAAATCAGCTTCTGAACTAAATACTGTAACAATCTGATGAAGACACTTCTTTATTCCTCTCAGTTTGAGTGCTACACAGTCTGAGCACCTTGTGACTTTTCTACAAGGCAAAATGTTCAACACTTTTTTTATCTTTGGTTCTCTGGTCTGAATCTTGTTTTTTTAAAACACACAAACAAAAAAAGAGCACTTCATTCTGGAGCCAGTCTTTGTTGAACAGAAACAGAATAAATCTCACAATTCCCCTGCTGATGCACTCTATGATGCCTTCAGATTATTACGTTCATCTGAGCAGCAATGCTCCAAGTCTCTTCCAGCATTATTGTTTTCCATAATCTTCTTTATTCTATAGAATCATAGAATCATTGAATAATTTGGGTTGGAAGGGACCTCTAAATGTCATCTAGTCCAACCCCTGCAGTCAGCAGGGGCACCCTCACCCAGCTCAGGGTGCTCAGAGCCTCCTCAAGCCTAACCTTGAACAGCTCCAGGAATGAGGCCTAAACCACTTCCCTGGGCAACCTATTCTATCTATTTTTCCACTACCCTCATGGTATTTTTTTTCCTAACATCCAATCTAACTCTGCTCTAATTTAAAGCCATTGCCCCTCATCCTATCCTTCCAGGCCCTTGCAAACAGTCCCTCTGCAGCCTTCCTGTAAGACCCTTCAGATACTGGAAGGTCACTCTTAGGTCTCCCTGGATCTTTCTCTTCTCCTGGCTTCACAGGAGAGGTGTTCCAGCCCCCTGATTTCTGTAGCCCTCCTCTGGAGCCTCTACATCAGGTCCATGTCCTTCCTGTCCTGAGGGCTCCAGAGCTGGATGCAATCCTCCATGTGAGCTCTTACCAGAGCAGAGTAACAGAATCACCTCTCTGGATCTGGTGGCCACACTTCTTTTGATGCAGCCTGGGATGCTCTTGGCCTTCTGGGCTGCAACCAGGCACTGTTGACTCATGTCCAGCTTTTCATCCACAAGCACCCCCAAGTTCTTTTCTGCAGGGTTGTTTTCTAAAACCTCATCCCCCAGCCTTAATGATGTGCAAATTGTTCCAACCCAGGTGCAGGACCCTGCACTTGAAGTTTGTGGAACTTCATGAGCGCCACCTCTCCAGTTTGTCCAGGTCCTTCTGGATGACATCCCAACCCTCTGGCTTATTGACAGCACCACTCAGCTTGGTGTCATCTCCAAGCTTGCTGATGGTGCACTCAATCATGCTGTCTATAGCATTGATAAGAATGTTAAACAGCACAAGTCCCAGCACAGACCCCTGGAGGACACCTCTTGTCACTGATCTCCATCTGGACTTCTAGCTCTTGACCACTACCCTCTGGATATGACTATCCAGCTAATTCCTTATCCACTGAACACTCCACCCATCAAATCCATAGCTCTCCAACTTGGTGAGTAGGAGGATATTGGGGGGGATCATGTGTCAAAGGCCTTGCAGAAGTCCAGATAGTTCACATCCAGAGGTCATCCCTTGTCCACTGATGTTATCCTAGCATAGAAAGTCAATAGGTTCTTCAGGAAGAATTTGCCCTTAGTGAAGCCATGCTGGTTGGTCTTGGATCACCTTCCTGTGCTTCCAGGAGAATCTGCTCCATGATATTCCCTGGCACAGAGGTGAAGCTGACAGGTTGGTGGTTCCCAAGGTCCTCCTTAGTACTCTTTGTAAAAATGGCTGTAATATGTCCCTTCTTCCAGTCACCAGGGACTTCACCTGACTGCCATGACTTTTCAAATATCATGGAGAATGGCTTGGGAACTGGATCTGCCAATTGTCTCAGGACTCTGGGATGCATCTCCTCAGGTCCCTATGCATGTTCATGTTCCTCAGGTGGTCACCAACCTGATCTTCATTCTGCTGCCCTGGCCTCCTCCTTGTGGTTTTTTAACTTGGGAGGTGCTGGGAGAGAGGTTGCCAGTGAAGACTGAGGAAAAAAAGTTGTTGAGAACCCCAGCCTTTTCCTCATCTGTTGTTAGTAGCTCACCAGATTTGTTCTTCGGGGGGGGTTTATTTAACCTTCCTTTTTTTATTGTAAATGTGCCTTTCAGTTTTAATCCTGTATATATAGAGATAACATTTAATGTTATAAATTTATCCCTTGCCTTTTTCCCACTATTTGTGTTCTCTGTAAATAACTGGTTAAGATTTTTAGTGACAAACTGCACGTGGTCAAGAACATCCCGCCCCAAAATCTGGTGTTGATTAAAGAAATGACAATAGAATGAGAACAGAGCTTCCATCAAGCTTACTTATTTCTGAATATTTTCTCTGGAAATTGAGGCTGCTCTTCAAATGCAGACATCTTCTTTGTTTAACTTTGTGTTATATGGAATATTAAGTGCTGTCTAGTGGCATAAACTTCTCACATCCAGTTTACATCAAGAGCACCCTATTTCTCTATTGGATAAGTCAGTACTTGAAGCCTGAAGTTTCCTTCTCTGGGCAAAAGCCTGATGGTTTGTTCAAAGTCCTCTCTTGGCACAAAGATTGTCTCCAGCCCTGTAGGTTTTCTTACCCTTGGAGAAGGCACCCAGTTGAGGTCTTTTGCTGGTTCTGCAGGGGTGTTGGAGTCAACACAGAGCCACCTTTCCATTCCCTGCTGGTACTGGATCTCTCCTCATCTGGACAGGAATTCACAAGGTGATCTGCAGACTTCTCTTCTGGAAGTTCAGCAGGGGTGTGTGTTCCTGGGGGCATGGGGGGATGTCACTGCAGACACCTGAGCAGAGCCCTGGGGCCACAGCATCCCCCAGAACCACTGAGAATTTTGGTCCACACTGACCCAGCTGGGCTCACAACTTTAGCACCCCATGGGCATGGGAGAAATCAGCTTTTTTAATACACAGCCCCATGTCTCAGGGTCTTGGCAGCAGAAGCCAGGCCTTCTCCAGGACTCCAAGACATTTAGGTGATCACTAAGGTCCCAGGTCCACTTTGTTGCTCTTTTAACCATCAGCCATGCCAGCAGCTGTTTGCTCCATCCAAAGCAAAACAGGAGCCTCTCCTTCTGCTGGGAAACCTGACTCAACTCTTCCAGACATGGCTTTATCAGCCCACAACCTCCTTTAACAAGTTTATCAAGTTCAGCTGGCACAAAGCAAGTCATTGACACTTACAGCATTGATTAGAAACCACCACCAACAACAAAAAAGAGATAATATGTCAACTAGAGGAGCACGATACTCCTCACAAGCTCATTTCCAGGAAACATTGTCCACAGATCTTTCTCCAAGTTATTACAAACCTCACTATTTTCTTTGATCCCAAACCACTGGAGATTTTGAGAGGGGTTGGCTTACCACAAAGCCTTCTTGCACACACACAGCTTTGACCTCAAACCCAGCTCACTGCTTTGGTCATTGCAGAGACAACAAACGTCAGCCTCTTTGTGTGGGAATGTCCCAAAACAAAGACTTCCATAGTCTGAGGATGGGGTCTGACCCAGCAATGAAGCAGAACAGAACCCAAATTACCAAATTACCTGAAATACCCTGAACAAATAAGCAAGCAAACAAACCCAATTTCATTTGAGAACAAATTTGAGAGCAATGGTGCAGCTTTCAAAAAAAAAAAAAGGAACAACTTTGTTTAAAAATTGGAGCTCCAGCTCCAAATAGTGACATGAAGCTCTTTGCAAGTGGCTATAAATTAGTTAACTGAGGATCTGGTACACACGTGTAGGAGTATAAATAGCTTGGACAGATAGCTGGCTTCTGATAAAAACTTAAAAGCAGCTCCCAGCTGAAAAAAACCCAATAAATTGCAGGGAGATTGAAGGGTGGCCCTGAGGGTCTACTGTGGGAATTGCTTCTGTGAGCCAAAGTGGAGGCAGTGTTCTTGCATTTGGCAACCAGACGGTTGTAGAGCTTGATTCAAAATATCTAATTATTCTTGGCTTTAATTCCTAACTTTCCTCATTACAAGGAGAGATATCTAAGAAACATGTAGGTCAAATTTTATAATTGTTTATTCCACTTCAATCCCAAAGAGGTCAGCAGGACCCTCCAGAAGCTTCTCCATGGGCCTGCCAGGAATGGGGTTTTGGGAATAATGGACCTTTACAGCTCAGACCCATCTGACTCATCTGCTTATTCAGTTCCCTGACACCTCAGACACTGTGCCTGGTGTCAAGAGGAAGCCCATTGTGTAGAGATCTTCCTCAAATATACTTGTCTTTGCTATCACAACTTGTTCTCCTCTGTTCCTTATAGGCTGGTGGGTTCCTGTGGAAGTCATTCTTGGAAAACACTCATTGTTAGACCGTGGACTTCCCTGATAATGCCAGGAATTGGAGTTTCTGCAGGATTTCACCTTTGAATCATTGCCATCCTTAGAATCATAGAATCATAGAATTGGCTGATTCTCAGAGATCATCAAGTCCAACCCTTGATCCACTACTGCTGCAGTTCCCAGCCCATGGCACTCAGTGCCACATCCAGTCTCATTTTAAATATCTCCAGACACGGAGAATCCACCCCTTCCCTGGGCAGCCCATTCCAATGGTTGATCAGCCTCTCCGTAAAGAAATTCTTTCCAATCTCCAACCTAAACCTCCCCTGGCTCAACTTGAGACCATGGCCTCTTGTCTTGCTGAGAGTTGCTTGGGAAAACCCCCCTGGTTTTCCAACCAACCAACCCCCCCCGGCTCCAACCTCCTTTCAGGGAGTTGGAGAGAGTGATGAGGTCTCCCCTGAGCCTCCTCTTCTCCAGCCTCAACACCCCCAGCTCCCTCAGCCTCTCCTCATAGGATCTCTGCTGGATCCCTTCACCAGCCCACTTGCCTCCTTTGGACCTGCTCCAGCACCTCAAGCTCCTTCCTGAGCTGAGGGGCCCAGAACTGGACACAGGACTCAAGCTGTGGCCTCACCAGAGCTGAGCACAGGGGCAGAATCCTTTCCCTGGACCTGCTGGCCACGCTGTTCCTGATCCAGGCCAGGATGCCATTGGCCTTCTTGGCCACCTGGCCACCACTTCTAATGAGTGGTTTGTTAACTATGTTAAGCAATGGTTGGATGCAACAAGGTCACTTTGCTAGAAAGACCATGTCTCTGCCTACTCATCCAAGAGGGCTGTAGAAAAAGACAGCTATCTGCTTCTAATCTGGTAATATTTGTTGTCCAGGTATGACTTTTTACTCCATCACAATAATAAAATGCAACCTGATTCACAGGTTATAAGAGCAGAGTGGATCAGTTTGATATTTCAGTCTGATCATCTGTATTATGCAGGGAATAGACCACTCTGGGCAAGTTTCTATCTGCACAAAACACTCAGTTTCAATTTAAACATGGCCCTGATGGGACATGTTGTAATAGATATGGTTTTTTCCCTGTTTTTTCCTGCATGCTGTTGATAATGTTTACTTTAATTAGTCCTACCACTGAAAAAAAAAAAAAAAATTGGGTTAATAAGGAATGTTCAGATCTAAGATTACAACTTACAGTTTGTTCCTTCTGGGGGAAAACATGCTGCTAGCTCATGATCTGGGCCAAAATATTTATCCTGTTCAAACACTAGAGAATTCAAGAATTTCAGAAACAAGGACACACGAATCCATCTCATCCTTGTGTTTGTGGTGACCCTAACCCTCCAGGACCAGGAGCAAAGATCAGAAAGGTTTCACAATTCAACATTTCTGATTTATCAACATGATTCCCACCATAAAATGCTTGGCTTGCATCTTAGCAGCTTATCCCATCCATTTCTCTGTCCTAGGAGTCATCCCTGGGTTAATGTGAGCCAACCAGTGTAGTTTAAAGTCAGCAGGACAGAGGAACTGGGAGTGTTTTGTGCTGTTTTCATTAGCTTCAAATATTTCCTTAGTGCTTTATATCACATATTTCTTCTGCTATAATTCTAACTGCCACTAAAGGGTAAAAAAATTAATAAATTTGCCATAATGGATTTTACAGAGCAGGGGGAGAATATCCCCTTGAAAGTCTGGAGCATCCAGAGACTCACAAAAAAAGCTGCTGTGTTGCTGTTTCAGAAAACCTTGAGGGTGTTTGATGGCCTCAGGCAAAGCAGAGATGGAATCTCCCTACTCACAACCAGATTATCCCACTGGACAGTCCCGGGCAGGGCTGTTATGATGTTGCCTCCTCCTCATTCCCTTCATCCCCTGCCCCAAAGTTTCCCAATGAAACAATCTGTCAAATCTGGCCAAAATTTAAGGAGAGTTTGGAGATGAACAAAATCATAGATTCATAGAATGGTCAAGGTTGGAAGGCACCTTAAAGATCATCCAGTCCCAACCCTCACCACAGGCTTGGACACTTTCCACCTGGACCTGGTTGCTCCAAGCCCCATCCAACCTGGCTGTCAACACTTCCAAGGATGGGGCAGCCACAGCTCCTCTGGACAACCTGGGCCAGTGTCTTACCACCCTCACAGGAAAGAATTTTTTCCTGGTATCTGATCTAAATCTCCACTCTTTCATCTTAAAACCATTCCCTTTCATCCTATCATGCTATGCCCTTATAAAAAGTCCCTCCCCAGCTTTCTTGTAGCCACCTTCAGGTACTGGAAGGTGCTCTAAAGTCTACCTGAAGCCTTCTCATCACCAGGCAATATTTTTTCCTGTTGCTTAGAATTATTTATAATATAAGTTTCCTGACACCATTGCCTGCAGTGCACAATAAGAAGCTCACCTGTGATTTGCCAGCAGGACCTGAGCTCAGGACTCAGATTCTGATTTCCAGTGTTCAGCCTGGGGGACAGCTCTCTTACAGACCCCCAAGAACAACATTTAACCTTTAATGGCCTTTCAGCAGATGATATAATATACACTATTATATTTGGGGGGGGAGTTTTATCTCCTCTCACTTCATAATATACTAATTTATTTGTCTCATCAGTCTCTTATATCATTTGTAATCTTGCTGAGAGGAAGATTGCCACTTTTTACATCTTCTTACAGCACCTAGTCTGGGAGGATGCAACTTGAGTGAATCTTCATACAGTGTAGTGGCCAAAGCCATTGCAGCTCTATGAGCAGGTTACCCACAGAGGCACATCAGGGGCTGTGACCTTCTGCAAAATCTGCAAAAAAAAAATAAAAAATCAGGAACAACATGTGCAGGGGAGAAATTCAGAGCAAGGAGACTACAGGAAAAGAGTTTGCAGTAAAGCCTGGAAATACTGTTGAAAAGAAAAGAGAGAGTTTTTCTCTCTCCTTTGAACTGTAGAGCCAACAGTATTTCCCCTTCACGTTCCACGTCCTCTGGGGATTCTTGGGATTTTCTGCCAGACTATCTCAGCTTCATTTCCCAAAGAGCAAATGTTTTATGTGAATTGTGGTTACCCAGCAATGCTACTCTGAAGTCTCCTTTGGAAGTAAAAAGCAAGACATCATCCACCAGACAAGTTCCTTGTGTTATCTGTTGGAGCTCATCAGGTTGGAAGCTCATCACCTGCTTGGTCTCTGCCAGGGAATCTCCCAATCTCCCAGCAGGCATTTTGAAGGCAGAATTCCCAGTAGAGGACTCTTGCTGTGGGGGGAAAAGAGAACACTGCTGTGTTTATTGCTGCTATCACATCCTGCTCTTCTTTCAGTTTTGACTTGTTTCTAAAGTGCCTCAGTTTGCTGGGAATATTCTCTTAACATGTTGAAAGGTTGTTACCCTATTAGGTCCCAAGACATTTGAGGAAGAAGAAGCTTTCAAAGTTGAAATGGTGAATTCCACCAGGAGATTGAGCATCCAGTTGTTCCTTCTAGCATCAGTGTAATGTCAAAAACTTTAAATTAGCTTCTCACTAGCTCTAAAGTTCCCTAAAATCTCTTTCTTTTCTGTGTTCCCACTAGCAGCACTCCATAGTGGCCTATAAGAGCCTTTTGGTGATATGTAAAGGACAGCCTGAATCTTGACATCAGCAAATAAACATTCAGGTTATACCTAAAGTCCAATAAAGCTCAAAAAAACAGGTATTTCTCTGTGTCCTCTTCAGGGTCTGGTCTGGGAAATACAAACAGATATTTTCCTGCTGGCAAAACATCAAAGAGAGGTGGGGATGTGATGCTGGGATGTCCTTTAGCATGTTGAAGGGCACTCTTGTTTTAGAGAAGGATTTCTGCCTTCAAGTCACCTGAGGGAGAGCAGGGACTCATCCATCATGCCATGTCTTCCATGAAGGTGTTAAGGTCACCTTGGTTTAAAAGGAAGAAGCTTCAGCATATTGAGTGAGAAAGGATTTAGGCAGCAAAACACAAAAGTTTATATGTTCTGAGAAGTGCTTTCCACCAAGTCAGCTGAGAGTGGGACTGCTCCTCTTCAAAGCCTGTTCTCCCATGGTATTTTCTGTTTGCTATCCTATAGCTCTCTGATCAGCAGCATAAACCTTGACTTTAGTGCACATTAACTTATGGAAAATCCCAAACCAGCATGAGCTGCCCAGGAGATATTAAACATCTAAGACACCACCATGCTGAGCCATCCTCCCTGGAAATCTGACCCTGGTGAAGACTACTTACTGATGCTATCAAAATAGCACCCAGAAAACAGATCCCTTGGGGTAGGCATTGCAAAATCAACCTAAAATGAATCCCAAAAGTCTTTTCAGAAAGTGATTACAGCTTCATGAGGCAACAAGTAAAGGCAAGAAGCAGGTTTCCCCAAGATTGGCAAGCAGATGATAAAGCCAGGGATGGAACCCTGGTTCCTAGCTGGCAGGCTGGGGCTCTTCTTCTGTGTTTAATCATTATTATACCACATGATTCAGCATCTCATCTGATAAGGCACTGCTTTTTTTTTTTTAATCCTCACTCCAGGCATCCTAAAAATGCACCCAGCTTCCCGAACACCAGGCTGACGTTTTCTTTTGGGCCTCATCCTATTTCCTCTCAGCAAAACTCCATAAATAATCCCTCACTTCCTTTTATGTTCACAGCCTTCACGTCTCAGCTGACTCCAAAAATCCTCCTTAGTCATCTCTGTGCCAAGCTTTATGGATCAACCTTCTTAATCCTTTCTCACACATCTCCAGCTCTCCAGGAACGTGATTCCCAGAAATCAAGATGTTCACGTGGAAACCAAGCAGAGCTGTGGAACATTCCCATACCTGCAACTTGGGAAAGGGGTGCCAGTAAAGCTCTCCATACATCATCTTCATCCAGTCCCACCCTGGACAACATAAAGCATGAAGAACACCTGAAAGTCCTCCTTCCAGGCATCTTTCAGAGGCTAAAAAAAGATTGTTTGGACAAACTTCCCTTGAACTTTTGAGTAGATTTTAGAGATGTTTCCCAGCAGTAATGACATGAAGGTTCTATTCCTGCCTTCAGGTAGAGAATCAGAGAATCACAGTTGATGAGCATGTGTCCTTGCCACCAGAGTGGAAAACATCATTCATAGAATCAGGGAATCATAGGCTGGTTTGGGTTGGAAAGGACCTAAAAGATCATCTAGTTCCAACTCCCTTGCCATAGGCAGAGACACCTCTCATTTAGGTTGCTCCAAGCCCCATCCAACCTGGCTACCCCAGGTAGCCAAGAAGGCCAATGGCATCCTGGCCTGGATCAGGAAGAGCGTGGCCAGCAGGTCCAGGGAAGGGATTCTGCCCCTGTACTCAGCTCTGCTGAGGCCACAGCTTGAGTCCTGTGTCCAGTTCTGGGCCCCTCAGCTCAGGAAGGAGCTTGAGGTGCTGGAGCAGGTCCAAAGGAGGCAACTGGGCTGGGGAAGGGACTCAAGCACAGATCCTATGAGGAGAGGCTGAGGGAGCTGGGGGTGTTGAGGCTGGAGAAGAGGAGGCTCAGGGGAGAGCTCATCACTCTCTGCAACTCCCTGAAAGGAGGTTGGAGCCAGGGGGGGTTGGTCTCTTTTCCCAGGCAACTCTCAGCAAGACAAGAGGCCATGGTCTCAAGTTGTGCCAGGGGAGGTTTAGGTTGGAGATTGGAAAGAATTTCTTTGTGGAGAGGGTGATCAGGCATTGGAATGGGCTGCCCAGGGAAGGGGTGGATTCTCCGTGTCTGGAGATATTTCAAAAGAGCCTGGATGTGGCACTCAGTGTCATGGGCTGGGAACTGCAGCAGTAGTGGATCAAGGGTTGGACTTGATGATCTCTGAGGTCCCTTCCAACCCAGCCAATTCTATGATTCTATGATTCTATACCCCCCCCAAGGAGGGGCAGATATCCAAGTTATCAGCTGAGCTGATGATATCCATCTAAAGAGAAATATGTAGTGGTAGGGTAAAACCCACCTCTTTCTCAAGAAGATCAGTAAAATAAGGCAGAGGAGTCTCCAAAGTGCCTGTTTCTCTTCAGGCTTTCAAACTGACTATCAAATGAAGCTGGGAAATCACAGCCCTGGGGGATGCTTCCACTACCTACTCATCAAAATCAGGGGAGATGAATTTCACCTGAAATGCTGCAGCACCATCAAAACACTGAGTGAAGAGTGGTCTGATTCTGAAAAGTGCTGGGATGGGAATTGGTAACTGCAGAGCAAAATGCTAACCTTAAACCAGAGCTGTAAACATGCTCCTGAATGAAACCCCTGATTTTGGATCACAGTAACTGGCAAAACCTTGTGATTTGTTCTTGGAGGTTTAGGAGAGGGAGATTGAGAATCCTGAAATTAACTTAAACAGATATTCACTTAAAAATTATTACTGGAACTGTATTTTGGAGCTGTCATCCTCCTATTTAAGCTGTGTGCAAGAAGCAGGGAGCTTAAATGATACCATATGAGCTATATGAAAAAAATAAAATAAAATAAAACCCAAAACAAAACCAGAAGCAGAGGCCAGTACAGACCCAAATGAACAGCACAAAAACAACCAAGCATCAAGTAACAGCTCCCAACAGAGAGGTCAGTGAAGCTATGAACAGGGTTAGGAGACTGGGAGAAATTCAATTCTTCTTTAGCTGAGGACATCAGGCTGATGAAAATGGAGTTAAATTTCAGAACTGGAGGAACAAGAGGAGAAATTGGGACCTCTTGCCACAGCATGAAAAATTGTCAGTGAAACTCTTTACTTACAAATCATAAGAGAGTCTCAGAGATTTCAGCTGATTAACTGGATGATCCAAGGATTAATTTGTAACAACTATATCTGATAGGATTGCATAGTTCCTGGTAGAAATAGCTAAATCCTCTTTTGGCAACACTCTGATAGAAACCTTCATGTTTTCTACAACTGTGGGTGAGTTAAATTAGAGTCTTCCTAAGAGTCAGACAGTGAACATCTGGTTTGCATCACTGAGATATGAAGTGTGTGTTTGCATGTGTGCAAAATAGCTTCATTATTTTATATATATATATATGTATATATATATATATAATTTCATATATTTTGCTACCCAGGTGGTGGATTCTCCATCCCTGGAGGTTTTTAAGAAGAGACTGAATGTGGCACTGAGTGCCATGGGCTGGGAACCACGGGGGGAGTGGATTAAGGGTTGGACTTGATGATTTCAGAGCTCCTTTCCAACCCAAATGATTCTATGATTCTGTGATTACTAACCTCTCCCTTTGCTGCTTTTCTTCTCTCTTTGACACCAGAAGAAAAGAAAGAAAGGGAAAAAAAAACCACAAACCACATGCCCTGTGATCTCAACACTTCGCTGAGAATGAGACCTCAGTTTCTCTTTTAGGTCCTCTCTGAAAAAAAACCCTACTGGAATCAGCAAGGAGGAAAACCAACATGAAAGTAGTCATAGCCATGGATTTTTCATCCCTAAAGATGTCAGGTTGGGATAGTATTTTCCAGCTGAAAATTGTCTTCAGGGGGTTAAAAAAAAAAACAACTTATCTGAACTACAACTGTCCCTTTCTCCCAGCCTCTCCAGCTGTATCCAGCTAAACCTCAGAGGTCCCCAGGCTGGCTGGGCTGTTTTTTGGTAGACGCCCCTTTGCTTCAGATGTTTATCTGCTTTATCAGGAGAAAAGTCTGTGAACTTGGTGCTTGGAAAAAAAGCTTTCAAGCCTCAGATACTTTGACAAAAATTTCCAGATATGGCTGAAAATAAAAACGAGGAAGGGAGCAGAACTGAATATAAACAGTGGCAAGGAGTTGCTGGTGGCACAGATGACACTTACATTTACATATTTACATTTTTATATTTTAATATTTTCATATTTTTATATTTTATTTTTATTTTTTATCTTTTATGTTTATATGTTTATATATTTTTCTATTTATACATTTGTATATTCACATACTTATGAATTTCTGTATTTATTTACTATATATTATATATTTCCATATTTTTATATAAATAGATTATTTAAATGATTATTATATGGATTGTTATATTTATAGGTAATGGATATTTATATATTTCTCTATCCAGGTATATCACATACACACATAGCACTGATTGTGAATTCACCTGACATATATAAAACCAGCTGGACAAATCACAGATTATCTGCAGGCAGAGTCTTCATGCCAACCACCACCTTCACCACCATTCCAACCACATTCTTCTGGGTTTATTTCTGTAAATTTTTTGTCTTGCCTCTGTGCTGGTGGTGGATTAATATTTCTCAAGCCTGCCCTGGGACTGGGCCCTTTCCTCAGGCAGCTGAGTTGCAAATGTTCTCTCCGTAACAGAGTGATCAGCTCAGCCAAGAGACATAAAGAAGAGGAATGGGACACAAAATCCAAATGTCCTGACACCACTTTTTATCCCATTTATCATGCTCTGAGGAACTACTTGAAGAAAATGGGAGTTTTTCTGAAAAAAACACCTGCATGTTCCTTTTCTCTCTGCTTTGGCTCCTCCCTGTTGGTTCAGATCCTGGACTGGGGTTGGGAGATTGGGAACTCTGAGACCACACTCAGAATGTGAGCTGATGACTGGAGATGGATGTAAAAAATGTCAAATTTTCTCATGCTGAATCTATGATCTTTCCTTCAGTCTCAGACCTGCCTTCCCACCTCTCTAGGCCAAGGATTTCAAACCAAGCTGCCTCTGGTGAGGACTTCCCAGCCTCAAGCAGGAGAAGTCCTTGCTTTGAAGGTGACATCCAAGATCTTTCTGTGGACAATCTCCAGGTGCTTAAAGCTTGCAGCATCTGACATCAGCATTTCCTGCAAGGACTTTCACACACTTTTTTGGGGAAGATCATCCAGCTGCATGAATAAAGCAGTCTCAGCATCTGCCTGCTCAGAGGTCGGTGCCACTTGGATAATTGAGTTGGAGAGGAAAGGGCATTTGTAAGGACAGCCCTGAAGTAGCACTTCATTTTTTCAACAGTGTGTACTCATCATTGATTTCCTTACCAGCAGCAGGACATAAAACTCAGTAGATAAACAGCTCTGCTTTGGCTTGTGCTTCGTTGGAGATACATATGGTTCCAATTCATCTGCCTGAAATATTGGAATATTTTTCTGAATATGTGTCTTGGTATGCATACTTATCAGTCTTGCTGCTTCTACCACACCCATGGGGTGAGCAGCTAACCCCATGAGAAAATGCAGCAGAAGAAGGAAGGAGAAAAAAAAACCTGTGGTTTCTGAGCAAGGAGATATCTTTCTCCTACTTGTACCACTGCTGGCTGCTCAGACACTGAGCTCCCTCTCTGCTTGCTTAGCTCCTGGTGCAATCAGATAAGCAAAAGCAATGGCATTAACCAAGCAATAAGAAGATGGTTTGTACCAGATCCACCCAGATGAGCACCACAAGCCTTTGGTGTGTCCACCAGTAGAGAAACAACCCTGGTACCACAGTGTCTTCCCAGTCCAATACCCAATGGCTACCTCTCCCCCAAGCCAAGGTTGCAGAAAACCTCTGTCCTTCTGGATGACAGATTGAGGACCTGGCAGAGCTTTCCTCAGCATGGGTGAGGTTCCATCCCTGGCAGTTTTATTGTTGTCATGGATGTTTGGCTTTGCCTGATGAGATAAAGCTGATCTCCCCTCCTTGGGATCAGTTTCTGATGCCATTTATCTGCAGTTGCTTACGTCCAACAGACAGCTCACTCCACATTCCTCTTCAGGACAAGAATGTGGAGGGAGTAAAGGATTTTCACTGGTTTAAAACAGTTTTCTGTCAACCAGCCTAACCCCTCTGGCTCCATTAATTGAGTATTATTATTCATTTCTCCTTTAACTCAGCTTGAATCCCAGGAATTTCCACAGGATTTGCTGCTTGAGACATTTTAGCTGAGAGTTACTGCATTTTTTTTCTGTGCCCTTACATGAGGTCAGGCTTGCTCCTAGAAACCCAGGCAGAGGCTGCAGCTATTTCAGAGCTGCCTCGTTCATCCCTGTGGGTTTTTGGATGAGAAATCCCTTGCAGTAAAATTCATCAAATTCCCAGGGTCCACAATGCTATGTTTGGGTCTGCAGCTACTCCCTCTGCTCAAACAGCAGTGACATGATTTTGACAGTCACAACAAATATCTAGGAGAGCTTTTAGAAGTTTTAGCACATGGTTTTTGGGTTTATTGTTTGGGGTTTTTTTCCTTTTTTTCTTTTTTTTTTCAGGGCACAGCTTCTCACAGTTTGGTGAGGAGGGAAATCTTTGCTCTGGGTTAATCCTCCAGGTGCCTAAAAATATTGTGAGACTTCTAGGATCTGGTTCAACACCCATTCCCTTTGGCAACCACTGTGGGGGGGAAAAGTCATGTATTTTTCCAGGCTCCAGCCTAGCTAGGAAGATTTGCTGCTGATGCTGTTTCAATGACGTTCATCCCACCTACTCCCATCCCTGCACAATAACTTGTGATGATGCAATAGGATTGTTGCTCCAGGTCTGGACTACCTTCCAATTTCTTACCATTATTGTTGTTTTGGTTTAGAGAGCAATTTTCTTTTCCATAAAAACAAACTGATGTAATAACTACCATCAAGATTTCTGTTGGTACAAAAGGGGTATATGCCACATACTGTGTCCAGTTCTGGGCCCCTCAGTTTAAGAAGGATGTAGAGGTCCTGGAACAGGTCCAAAGGAGGGCAACCAGGCTGGTGAAGGGACTCGAGCACAGACCCTATGAGGAGAGGCTGAGAGAGCTGGGGCTGTTCAGCCTGAAGAAGAGGAGGCTCAGGGGAGACCTCATTGCTGTCTACAACTACCTGAAAGGAGGCTGTAGCGAGGTGGGAACTGGACTCTTTTCACAGACGACCTTCAACAAGACAAGAGGACACAGTCTTAAGTTGTGCCAGGGGAGGTTTAGGTTAGATCATAGAATCATAGAATCATAGAACCCTAGGGGTTAGAAGGGACCTCGAAAGATCATCTAGTCCAACCCCCCCTGCCAGAGCAGGGCCACCTAGAGTACATCCTGCAGGAACGTGTCCAGGCGGGTTTTGAATGTCTCCAGTGAAGGAGACTCCACGACCCCCCTGGGCAGCCTGTTCCAGGGCTCTGTCACCCTTACAGGAAAAAAATGTTTTCGAATATTCAACTTGAACCTCCTATGCTCCAATTTACACCCATTACCCCTTGTCCTATCACTGGTCATCACTGAGAAAAGCCTAACTCCATCTCCCTGACACTCACCCCTTACATATTTGAAAACATTGATGAGGTCACCCCTCAGTCTCCTTTTCTCCAAACTAAAGAGACCCAGCTCCCTCAGCCTTTCCTCATAAGGGAGATGTTCCACTCCCTTAATCATCTTAGTAGCTCTGCGCTGGACTCTTTCAAGCACTTCCCTGTCCTTCTTGAACTGAGGGGCCCAGAACTGGACACAATACTCCAGGTGCGGCCTCACCAATGCAGAATAGAGGGGGAGGAGAACCTCTCTTGACCTACTAACCACACCCTTTCTAATGCACCCCAGGATGCCATTGGCCTTCTTGGCCACAAGGGCACATTGCTGGCTCATGGTCATCCTCTTGTCTACCAGGACCCCCAGGTCTCTTTCACCTACACTGCTCTCCAGCAGGTCAGCCCCCAACCTATACTGGGACATTGTGTTGTTCTTCCCCAAATGCAAAACTCTACACTTCCCCTTGTTGAACTTCATCATGTTTCTCTCTGCCCAACTCTCCAGCCTGTCTAAGTCTCTCTGAATGGCAGCACGGCCTTCCGGTGTGTCAGTAGGCTATGGAATGGACTGCCTCGTGAGGTGGTAGATTCTCCATCCCTGGAGACATTTAAAAAAAGACTGGATGTGGCACTCAGTGCCATGGTCTAGCAACTGCTCCAGTGGGTCAAGGGTTGGACTAGATGATCTCTGAGGTCCTTTCCAACCCGGCTAATTCTATGATTCTATGATTCTATGATCTCCTTTCACTTGTGGTAAATGTGTTGTCCTAAAAAAACCCCAAGTGCTCCTCTAGATTGAAAAGGAGGCTCTGCTGTTTCATTACCTCCATGGCAACACCTTTTCTGTGTCTCATAGAAGAACATCACACTAAATCTTGGAATCATGGAATGGTTTGGGTTGCAAGGGACCTTGAAAATGATGTGATTCCAAATTCCAATACCAGCCATGGGCTGGGACACCTTCCCCAAGACCACCTTGCTCCAAGCCCCATCCAACCTGGCCTTCAACACTTCCAGGGACGGGGTAGCCACAGCTTCTCTGAGCAGCCTGAGCCAGTGTTGTACCACCTTCACAGGAAAGAATTTCTTCCTAAATCTACCCCTTTTTATCTTGGAACTGTTCCCCCTCACCCTATCACTCCATGCCCTTGTACAAAGTCCCTCTCCAACATTCCTGCAGTCCCTTCAGGTACTGAAGGTGATCTAAAGTCTTCCTGGAGCCTTCTCAAGGCTCAACAACCCCAGTTATCTTGGTCTGTCTTCACAGAAGAAATACTCCAGCCCTCTGACCATCTCCATGGTCTCCTCTGGACCTCCAACAGTTCCATGTCCATCCTGTGTTGGTGGCACCAGAAGATGACCCAGCAATAAACAGGATGATGTAAAGGAGATGTCTCATATCTCTCTGGAGGTCTGCAGGATCAAACTTCAGGAGGGGGAAATGAAAAGAGCACTTTGGCCCCCAGGCAAAATTCTTGTTAATCTGTTTGTTTCCCCAAAGGACAGAGTAGGTCTCTAGGAAACAAAAACCAAGAAACCAGACAGACCACATCACCTTTTACTCATCTCTCCCAAGAACTCACCCTAGTGTGTACATGCCACAAGAACCCTTTCACTTTTCAGCTCTGACCAACAGTTTCACCATTTTTATCAGTGTTCTTTCCACTGATGACATTGAATGACATTGTTCATTCCCACTGATGAACATCTGGGTGCAATCATGGATGTATCCTCCAAGGAGTTGCAGACCATGAATCAGACAAGTCCAGGCCATCAAAACTATTAGGTCTAGAGCATGATCCACCAACATGTTATTTTCTTTGATTCCTTTTCTCTAATTAATCTTCATTTCTGCCATTCAGTTTTTGTCTCTATGGATATGACATTAAAACACATGTTGTTATTTTCTGCCAAGGATTAAGATTTATTTCCTCCCTCACACTTAGCAAATCCATCAGGGCAGGCTAACCACACCAGGATGAGCTATCCAAGTCTAATGCAAGAAATCGTGGAAGAATTGGAAGAATCTAGGAACACAACTCCTTAATGAGTGTGTGAGAAACTCTGGTTGTATGAGGACAGGTTCAGTTCCCATGAAGCTCCCATGTGGGTGCTCCTCATCTTCTGGGACACAGCAAACAGCCACCCTTTGCCACATTGTCCTCATAGAGTGTAAAACCTTCTCTATGACACACTTGTCCTGGGAGGGTAACCAGGAGTCATCAGATGATGAGATGAGGTGATGGGAGACACTAAGCAGACACGTAGGAATAGAACCAATAAATCATGTGTAAATTTGTGCCATCAGAGCTATGAATGTGAACAGATGTCCTTGGACATCAGGTCTTAGAGCATCTAGCTGGATATCACTGTCCCCTAAAAAGGGCTCCAGCTTTCCTGCAGCCCCTTCTGGTACTGGGAGGTGGTCCAAGGTTTCCCCAGAACCTTCTCCAGGCTAAACAACCCCAACTCTCTCAGCCTTCTTTCATAGGAGTCCTCCAGCACTCTGATCATTTTTGTAGCTTCCTCTGGACTTGCACCATCAGCTCCATGTCCTTCCTGTGCTGAGGACCCCAAAATTGGACCCAGTACTTCAGGGGTGCTGGGGGGTTCTGTGTCTCACCAGGGCAGAGTAGAGGGACAGAATCCCCTCCCTCGACCTGCTGGTCAGGATGCTGAGGATGCAGCCCAGGGCACAGTTGGTTTTCTGGGATTGTGGAACCACAAAAATCCAGATGGGAGTCAAAGCTGTGTAAATTCAATTCCAAAAATGGACTCTAGGGAGTGAGAATTGTCAGCAAAGAACATCAGTGCCAGACCAGGTCTCACTCCCTGTCCCTCTGGTTTAGTGGCACAGAAAGTCGTCACTTTCTATTAATTACAGAGGGAGCCTCCAGTGAGGTGCCTGTAACATGGAAAGCACAGCTCATTGCCTATATTTAGGTAGGATGAATCCAGGCCCTTCTAAAATGTTTACAGTGCCTTTCATTTGTGGATTGAACCGGAAAAAAGCAATTACACATATCCCAGATGGAGAAATGTTTAAAGGGAAGGTTGGTTATACCAGGAACCCTGTTGCTTGCTTATTCTCTTTGTTCATTTTCTCCTCCAGAAGGAGCAGGAAATCTCCAGGGATGGCTTTCCCTCTCTGCTGCTTCCAAGAAACTTCACCTCTTTGATCTTTTTTGATAGTCCTTGCAAACCTTGTCCTAACCAGAGCAAAGTGGCAAACTCACAGGCTCAGATCCTTATCTGGGTGTCAACTGGCACAGCCTCTGCACATCAAAGAGATTCCCCTGATTTACAGCTCTTCCAGACCACATTCCTCAAGATCTTCATGGGAGGCAGGACCCCACGCTGGGCTGACCTTGGTCAGTAAATTACTTAATTAAAAGCAGTCATTAAATAATCTTTAGTCAAATGTTTATCTCTCCAGGCTGGTTTGTTTACCCTGCTTTGTTGCTGCTCTGCATCATGCCAGAGCATTAGGAGGCTACAGAAAGGTTGGTCCTGCAAGGACCATCCTAGAGCTGGAAGCCTTGGCTGTGTTTGCTCACAAGAAAAAGTGCAGTTTGACAAAGAGATGGAGACAGAGAAGCCAAAAAAAAAAAAAAAAAAAAAAGAATGTTGAAATTTCTGGTGAGCAGATATTCCTCTTATTGCTGGTGAACAGATATTTCTCTTCTGCTCTCCGCCCTCCTTCCCCATGAGAATCTTTTACCTTGAGTCTGGGATTCCAAAGAAAAAGAAGCCCATGGTCTTCTCCAGAGTGGTTCCTGATGTCAAAGAAAAGCTGAGCTTGTGCTATTTCCTCCCTCAGCTGGAGCCCTTATTGAGTCTTTCTCCAAGGAGTTCATTTTTATCATCCTGTCTTGAAGCCCCTTGGGCTCCTGAACCCCTTGGCTTTAGATAGAAGGTTCTGGCAAGCGGACATTTCCAGATGCCAGCTCACAGGTCTACATTGCCCTAAAACCAATGCCAAAGAGAGGCCATTCCCACTCCAGATTCTAGATGGATCCTGTGAGATCCTTAGCATCAATTCCGGAGTTCCCCTTCCCAGACAACACTGTTTCTTGGCATTCCAGGAGGAATGATTCGTAGAGGAATCCATCCTATAACTTCAGACTGGTCTGGTCTGAGACCAGGTTCCCCTAAAGAAGCTCATCCAAAGCTCAGCTCCCTGCTCCTAATTCACTGTCCCAGGGGCAACCCCACAGCTTCCTGCATCCTTTTTCACCTCTGAGGAGAGGAATATCAGGATGGTGTCTCCTTGGCACAGGTACATTGAGCCTTCATCTTTTTTATCCCAAAAGATATTTATGTATGACATTAAATCCCAAATCCTTCCACGAAGACATCCCTCCAAGCTCCTTATTATATTTCCAAGGGGAAAAACTTGGTTCCTTCTCCCTTGTATGGACACCTCTTTGTCAGTTCAGAAGAATGAGATGATTGATATGTGCTTTCAGATATTTTTTAGAAGCCTTACTTTAAAAATGCAATTTGAGATGTAGTCCTGCCAGGGATGGGTTCTCAAACGTCGAAGCCATTCTTTCAGGAAGGTCATGCTGTCATAACAAACATTTCACCAAAATAGAAACAATACCCTGGGAATCTGAACGTCAGAGTGGAAAGTCAGCTTCCTGGCAGATATTTCTGAAGTGCTTTGAAGATGTGAAGAACGACAACTCTGCTAAGAAGTATTTATTCCCCTTTTTAGTCCTACGATGCTGATGGGCTTAATTTTTCTTTTTTTTTTTTTTCAGTGTGTAATATGGCAGAGGAGACATCTCCACACTTGGGGATTTAAAAAAAGAAAAAAAAGCAAAAAAAGACACCACATACGGGAAAAAAACCTCTGTGATATTTCTACTATCAGCAGAAATATAAACAGTGCTGATTTATGTATAGATTTTTCCATGCCTCTCACCACTGTGGTATCTGAAAGACTTTGCAAACATTTAACAGCTACAATAACTTCATGAAACAGTGAAGTATTGTTGTTTATATTTTGCCCAGAGGGAATTGAAGCAGAGAATTAATTAAGCAACACAAAGTGAAACAGGAGATTAGATACTGAATGCTGGGCTCTTGAATCCTGGTTTTCTGTTTCTTCTCTAAGATCAGGCAGGTTAGCTAAAAAAAAAATAAAATATGAATACAAGGGGTTTGCACAGAAGCCATTCAGTGCAGTTCTTTGGCTTGGGTTGTCCAACCCAGATAAGTTTATCTCAAAGGTCTCAGCTAGCTCCAAAGCCTTAGGAATTATTAACTTTCTTTGATTTCTTTCTATTTGGGTACAAGCCATTTTGCCCATGAACAATCCCCCAAGAGTTGGGGTTTGTGTCCAGCTCATGTGTTGGGTTCCATCTGCTGGATGGACACCCTATAAATGTTCATCTGAGAACTGGGGGGAGCATGAGAGAGAGAAATTATTAATGACCCCAAATAAAATATCTTAGAGCTTACAGGCTTTTCAGGCACTAAAAGCAATTAACCAAGAGCCACAGCCCGGTAGGAAACTGGGATTTATCAGTTCTGGTGTTTGCAGGACTCTTGGGGTTTCAGAAAGTTTGAGATGCACCTTTTACATTCCTCCAAACCATTTCTCCCCCAGAGAGAGGATTATCAGTGGGGTTTTTCTAGCATTGGTGGATCATGACAGCAGAGTTTGGCTGGAGATGAGACACCATCTGATGTTCAGTCAAGACTCAGCCCAATTAGTCATTCAGAAGGCAGATTTGGGTCTGGTTTATATTCTTCACCTCTGACATGGCTTCCAGCTACTCTGAGACAACCCTCCCACAGCCTCCCTTGGGTTTTATATCATCTGTTGGGCTTCATATCAGGACAGGGGCAGCCATGCCCTAGCATCTTCTGGGGCTCATGAGAAGGTTCATAGTTCTGAAGGAATGGATGGGTCAGTTCTCCCCACATCCCAACACAGTTCACCCCACAGCTCTGGGGTGGTTGGAACCCCACAGAGTTCAAAGAGCAGCTGTGGTGCATAACAATATTATCACAGGACCTGTACTGTACTGCCCCTGTACTCCAGTGCCTGGTGGGGCATAGCTTGAGTCCTGTGTCCAGTTCTGGGCCCTTCAGTTCAGGAAGGAGATTGAGGTGCTGGAGCAGGTCCAAAGGAGGCAACTGGGCTGGTGAAGGGATCCAGCAGAGATCCTGTGAGGAGCGGCTGAGGGAGCTGGGGGTGTTGAGGCTGGAGAAGAGGAAGGCTCAGGGGAGACCTCATCACTCTCTGCAACTCCCTGAAAGGAGGTTGGAGCCAGTGGGGGGGGTTGGTCTCTTTCCCAGGCAACTCTCAGCAAGACAAGAGGCCATGGTCTCAAGTTGTGCCAGGGGAGGTTCAGGTTGGAGATTGGAAAGAATTTCTTTCTGGAGAGGGTGATCAGGCATTGGAATGGGCTGCCCAGGGAAGGGGTGGATTCTCCGTGTCTGGAGATATTTCCAAAGAGCCTGGATGTGGCACTGAGTGCCATGGGCTGGGAACTGCAGCAGTAGTGGATCAAGGGTTGGACTTGATCTCTGAGGTCCCTTCCAACCAAGCCAGTTCTATGATTCTATGATTCTATGACCTTGGTGCGACTTGAATTGTCTGGTTTTAGGTGAATCAAGTCATGGTTCATTTTGCTGAATCAATTCCTGTGACTCTGGTGAATAAAGCTGACAGCTCCAAACTCATCTGGAAGTGGGATATCCATGTCATGCACACTGGAGAGAGGCTGGGAATGACAATTTCCTCAGAACCATGGGTACATGCTCCAGGCCAGACCCTCATGATAATTGTTTTGCTTTCGGTCCTAGAAAAAGAAATAGTAATAAATTAATGTGCCAGGATATCTAGAATGAGCTTCACCAGCTTCGTTTGCATAGTGAGGGTTTCTGTGCAGAACAGAGTGGGGAGAAGCTTTCTTATAGAATCCCAGAATAGTTTGGGTTGGAAGGCACCTTAAAGCTCATCCAGTTTCAACCACCTTGCCATGGACAGGGACACCTCCCAGGTGTCCCAAGCCCCATCCAACCTGGCCTTGAGCACTTCCAGGGATGAGATATCCACAACATCCCCAGGCAACATGCACCAGTGTTTTACTGCCCTCATCATAAAGAATTTGTTCCAAATACTCAATCTCAGCATCCCCTCTCCCAGTTTGAAACAGTTCCTCCCTTGTTTTGTCACTCTATGTCCTTAGCAAAAGTCCCTCCCCAGCTTTCCTGGAGCCCCTTCAGGCACTGGAAGATGCTCTAAGGTCTCTCTGGAGCTTTCTCTTCTCCAAGCTGAACAACCCCAACTCTCTCAACCTGGCTTCATCCACTATTCCCCTTATTAATTGTCTGTTTACATGGGGAGTATCATCAGAATTGCTCTTGTTTCCAGCTCTTATTGACTCTCAATGAAAGGGGGTGGTCTGGCCATAAATTGGTCTTCCCAAACAAGCTGTTCCCAGCTGTTCCACATAGAAGAATGGATAAGAAGAGATGGAGCATGTCTTTGTTTTAGATGGCTGGGGTTTTTTATTTTCTTTTTCTTTTTCTTCTTCCTTCTTCTTCTTCCTTCCTTCCTCTTCCTTCCTTCCTTCCTTCCTTCCTTCTTCTTCTTCTTCTTCCTTCTTCCTTCCTTCTTCCTTTCTTTCTTCCTTCCTTCTTTCTTTCTTCTTTCTTTCTTCTTCCTTTCTTTCTTCTTCCTTCCTTTCTTTCTTTCTTTCTTTTCTTTCTTTCTTTCTTTCTTTCTTTCTTCTTTCTTTCTTTCTTTCTTTCTTTCTTTCTTCTTTCTTTCTTTCTTTCTTTCTTTCTTTCTTTCTTTCTTTCTTTCTTTTTCCTTTCTTTCCTTCTTTCTTCTTTCTTCTTCTTTCTTCTTCTCTTCTTTTTCTCTTCGTCCTTTTTCTTCTTTCTTCCTTCCCCTTTCCTCTTTTTTCTTTGTCT